>NC_041391.1:30906522-30971409 GCF_002162155.2 Triticum dicoccoides
CCCACACACACACAGCCTCCATCAAGCAGGTACGATGGCGTGAGCAAATTTCCAGCCCCCGATGATGTCGTGGGTGGTCGCTGCTGCCACTTGCCCTTTCACCGGGCCTGCCGCAACACCGCCACACGCCATGGAGCAAGAGAAGGGAGAAAGAAATCACATGGGGACTCGGATTTCAGAAATGTCATCTGAGTCGAAGACACTTTCAGGGGGTTTAGGAACCGGGAACATCTCCCATTTGGGGAATGTATATGCTAGTGCACCTGCTGCCATAGTGCATTGTAAAATATTTTAAAAATCTGGAGAAAAAATCTCGCACATTGACCCAACATCAATACATGTTGTCACAAAATTCCATATCAAAAATTGAAATATTGCTCAAATATAAAAATGAAAAAGTTGACATCAATGTGATAATGGGCCAAATCTAAAAAGCCCAACGTATGTTATCTACTATCACTATCGAATTTGTTTTTCAAATTTTGGTTTAAAATTTTGTGACAAAATACTTTGATGGTGTGTGAATGTGTTACAAAATTTCAGAATTTTTCAAATATTCTTAAATGTGGGATATTGCCAAAGTTGCTATTAGAGCCTAAGTTTGATGTTTTGGGGGGAACACTGCCTCTTTCAAAAGTCGCTTTAGATGTACTCCCTCCATTTTTAGCTTTGTCTTAAATCAAACATTATAAATTCCGACCAAGTTTATAAAAAAAATATTGACATCTATTATAACAAATAAAAATCATTACATTCATCACTGAATATATTTCACATCATATATACATGTTGTCACAAAATTCCATATCAAAATTTGAAATATTGCTCAAATATAAAAATGACAAATTTGACATCAATGTGATAATGTGCCAAATCTAAAGCCCAGCATATGTTATCTACTATGCAGTGTCGAATTTGTCATTTTTGTTTTCCGAGCTATGTTTCAAATTTTGGTTCAAAATTCTGTGAGAAAATACTTTGATGGTGTGTGAATGTGTTGCAAAATTTTAGAATTTTTCAAATGTTCTAAAATGTGGGCCATTGCCAAAGTTGCTATTAGAGCCTTAGTTTGATGTTTTGGCAGGAACACTGCCTCTTTCAAAAGTCTTGTACTAGTAGTAGAGATCTATCTGTTTTAGCTGTAGATGTACTCCCTCCGTTTTTAGCTTTGTCTTAAATCGAACATTTTAAATTCCGGCCAAGTTTATAAAAAAATATTAACATCTATAATAACAAATAAATATCATTACATTCATCATTGAACATATTTCACATCATATATACATGTTGTAAAATGTTCATATTGTTTTACAGAAACTTGGTCAGATTTTATAAATTTTGACTCGAGACAAAACTAACAGGCATAGCAAGTAAAAACAGAGGGAGCGCATTAGGGATGTAAACAGGGTCCTATTTAAACCCACTGATAATAATCTAACAGTTCAATAACTGTTTGTTTTTCTGGGAAAGCGGAACACGATGCAGCATGTAGGAAAGCGCCGTTAATTAATTTATCAGGTCCTGGTAACAACTTTGCTTACGGAAACATACAACAGATGATAATTACTAACTGATTATTAACTAAACACCAGCTCATTTCCATTATCACTGTCTCTTTCACATGGAGAACACATATGCATCCTCTGGTTGCACCACTAAACCACCTACTACCACATAACAAAGGCTATTAAAGGAAGTGTTCCTCTTTACAGTAAGCAAACAAATACCCAACATACAGCAAGAAAATACTCCTAACCCACACAGCACTCCCTTCTTCTCATGGCAGTAAGTCCGCGACGCATGGCGGCGATGATGATGCATGGAGAATGTGTATTGTCGCGTCACAAGTGGCTCGGCCGCCTCTTGCTGGTGTCGGTCCGCTGCCGCTTGGCGGGCTTGGCCCAGTGGATGTCCCCGATGCCGGGCGGCGAGCTCCCCCCGCGGTCCGAGTGCGCGCCCCACCCGGGCATGGACTGCTGGGACGGGTGAGAGTCCCTCTGGAACGGCGTCCTCGCGCCTCTGGGCGACGGCACCGGGCCCAACCGGCCGGTGCTGGTCGGGGAGAGCGGTCCTCGGGGGCCTGAGCTGGAGGGCGACCCGATGCTGGACCGAGCCCGGTCTTGCCTCTTCTTCTTGGCGATGAACAGGTCGCCAGGGTGCAGCGGCAGCCCTGGGCTGTCGAGGCTCTGGTCCCTGCTTCCTGGTCCTGAATGCCTCGAGTCCCTGTCGGGTTTGGCCCGGCTAGGAGCCTCGCCGGCCGACGCGTGATGGCTGCTGTGCTTGCCGCTGCCGGGACCATGCTGCTCCGCTTCAGTGGTGGCGGACCGGCGCTTCAGGCCTGAAGCCAGGTGCTTTGCTGATGGGACAGCCGTGCCGCTTGCACCACCTCCGGGATTCGAAAACGACAGCGAGTCCTTCATCTCTTGGAAGTCAGAGTCTGGGAAGGCGATCTTCATTATGTTGAAGAATAGGTTGTGGAGAATCTCAGCTTCTACCCGGACCTGCATTTCCATGAGCAAATTAAGATTCTATTACACCAAGCACACACATCATGATTAACTGGGCAAAGATTGCAAGATGTATTGTAACTACACGTTTACAGAACTATGACTAGCAAAAGTATGTGGTGACATATCGTTCTATAATCGCCATAATATTAGTTTTCAGTAATAAAAAGACCAACCAGTAGTAGTCCAACTACAACTACTAAGATGAATAATCAGCTAACTTACGAGGCCACGGTGCAAGTACTACTTCAGTTGACCCATATATCTATAAAAAGATGGATACTCAGCTAACTAATAAGACGAATTTGAATTTCCTAAGTTGCCTCTACTTCCGCTTATTCTGACGGTTGTTTGGACGTTGGTCTGAGTAAATTGACAACAATCACAGACAGACCGTTCATATTATCCATTCATGTGTGCAGTTAGTATTATGAATCCATATCATATACTTATTGCAGACACATCATGTATCAAGTTAATGTTAGCTCTTCAGAGATATAAAAGCTGGATATTCTCAACTTAAAGGTGGTCTGATCATGGACAATGTTTCTTGACTCGTGGGGCATGTTTCAGGAACAAAGTAACATAGTGCTCATAAGATTAATACAACATCGGTACAAAAGGCAAAAGGGAGGCCTAGTCTAATGCTATATATTACCTCGTGTCTGTAGCCAAAATGTTGAACCACACTCTTCAACATCTGTTGCATGTCCGCTATGAACTCAGCTACGCTGCCATACTCTAATCCGTCAACTCGCAATTCGATTTTCTGTAGGTCGAGGGTGCTTCCAGCCACACCTTTGGATGAAGAATTTTCATTCCTTCGCCACCAAGAAGCTATGTTGGGTATCTTTTGGTGTCCCTCTTTGCCGATTCTCCTCCAAAGCTTGCTTATTACATTCTTGCACTGCAGTCATCAAAGATGAGATAAATCATAACCCAGCAATCAAAAGCTGATTTCTGGAAGGCCAAACAACACGAGTAAAAGCCAAACAGAAGCGATCACATGTTCCTGATAACTCAACATCATTCTGCTCTGTGATAAACGCCATATGTACAAAACAGAACAGTAGTGCTAATTTCTTATTTGCAGAGATCTCATCCCAATATTAATGAAGATACTGGCAATGAAACACCTCATTTCCAGAGACCATAAACTCCGTTGTTACAACTGTCATGCGAACCAAATGGCGTGTCTGGTTCTCTTGCTAACCCACGCAAATGTTTATCTAGCATTTCCTACCAAGGTGACGTGATCGTAGGCCTCCAAAATCTTGCTTACCGAGCAAACATGGGAAGGACTCAGGAGAGCCCAAATTGGCTCTCACGGGGCAATGTTTGTTTTCATTGCATATTATCATGTTTCTGTCATAAAACATGATTGTGACTGTTTGAAATAAACATGATTGTGACTTCAAAATAAACATGATTGTGACTTTGAAATAAACATAGTGTGGGACATTAAGCAAATGCCATATTCATGTTTTTCCAAAAGAAACGGATCTAACAGCTACCGTTGCTAACCCTGGTGCCCTGATCTAATGTTGGCCCTGGTGAGATCCAAACATGCCCCCATCACCACATTTGCTAAAGATGCAATAAAGTAAAATACAAAAGTTCTCGTGGTTGTCCAGTATGTTTTTACAGAAGAGGCAATGAGTACTTTCAACAGGGAAACCATCTTAGGAATACAAAAAAAAAGAAGGTTTTTTGCTAACCTTTCTTTGCATGCTGTCAGACATCTTTGTGCCAGCAGAACTGATGACCTTGTTGCTCCAATTCTGCTTAGAGTGTTCAGCAGATCCCTCGGCAGACCCAGACAAGTGGGTGGACTTCCCTGCCCTAGAAGCAGGAGAGGCCTTTCCAGATGGCATGTTACGCTTCTGCTTCACTATAGGATGAACTGTGTCTTGCTGCCTGGAAGTAGGATCTGCAAGAGCATGGGCATCTTGCTGTGAATCATAATCACCATCTCCTGGGAATAAAAGGCGAGCACCACGTTGGGGGAAGGTACCATCTGCACCAGATCTATCTTCCTGTTTATCGGTGCTAGGTCTTGGACGAGTTCGGAGACTCCTTTTGCGTTTTATTTTTGGCTGCAGGACCTGTTCATCCTCACCATCATCCCGGTCATGGTTCCAGCTTCCTGATTGCTGTAGATCCATATGTGAGTCCCCTGATAATGCAATCTCTCCGTCCTCCAAGTCATCTGACTGTAAATTCATCAGTAAAAAGAATAATTGTACAGTTAACTTCTCATGCAGAAATAGAAAGAGAAAGCAGAGAGAAATAAGTGCCAGGTCTCAAACATACAGTTCTTTTTGAAAAAGTGCCTGGGCGGGAATCTAATGCAGATAGAGACCGCAACTTCTTCAAAGATGAGGAAGGGGCGGGTGGTGGTAATCTCCTGCTTCCAGATGAAGATCCTGTAGAGCCAGCTTCTTCAGACTTGTGACCTTTTCCACTTCCTGTCCCTTGTTGAAGATCGTACCCATCATCGTTGTTAGGCTCTTCTTCCTCCGATTGATCTTTGTTATCATCATCGGGTACTGAATCATCATTTTCCTCTTCCTCTTCAGATTCTCCTGCTTCTTCTTCAGGGTGAGATGGTGTATTCCTCTCTTCATCATCTTCTTCAGACTCCTCATCATCTTCATCTTCATACTCCCTGTAGATAGAGTACTTACCAGACCCCGTGGGTCTCCCCCTTCTTTTCTCGAGTTTGTCACCATTGTCAGGAGCACTGCCAGATGCATTTCTGGCAGGCTTTTTGGTTAAGCTCGCCACAACACAGTCAACATCTGTAGAGCCAACACGGAGCCACTTTGGAACCTGATTATGCTTCATCATATCTCCTGTCCAATCGAATTCTTCATCCATCTGATCAAAGAGCTCGACTTCCTCTTCAGTCCGAGCAATCATGCGATTAACTTCCTGCAGCGAAGGAACATCATGAAGACTTTCTTGATACCTCTCTTCATCATGCAGCAGGGTCTCCAAGGTCATGCGCCTTTCCTCATGGGTCGTTCTTTGATCAAAACGACCAGCATTAATGACTTCATCTGCCATATCAATTTTGTACTGTTGGATATTATTGCGGATGAGACTTTCGATTGAACCCATGTATCTGTCCTTTCCAGCAAGGTCATCCTCCAGATCTCCACTTCCTCCGTTCCTCAATTCATCCTCTTTGTGATAACTTGAGATGTTATCAACAACAGCCTCCATGTAAATAACCTTTACCTCCCTAGTCTGCCCTATACGATGGGCCCTTGCAACAGCTTGTTCTTCATTTTGTGGATTGGGATCGGGGTCATAAATTACAACAGTGTCTGCACTCTGAAGATTCAGACCTCTACCAGCAGCACGGATACTAAGCAAGAATATAAAACACTCAGAACCAGGCCTATTAAAATCAACAATTGCTGATTCACGGTCCTCCAAGCTAGTTGTTCCATCAATTCGCCTGTAAGCAAGTTGCCTCCATTGCAAATAGTCCTCCAGGATGTCAAGAAGTTTTGTCATAGTGCTAAAGAGGAGAACACGGTGACCAGATCTATGAAGCTTGATTAAAATCCTATCAAGATTCCACAACTTCCCACAAGATCTGATAATAAAATCCTTCCCGTAGTAATTCATAAAGGGATATGAGAGCAAAGGATGGTTGCAGACTTTCCTCAGTTCCATGCATTTGTTTTGGAGATTCTTATATGTCTTGGCCTGGTACATTGGATTTCTTTGGATACGTATTTTCTCATCTTCCGGATCGACTCTAATGGTGCCAGTGGATTTGATCCAATCATATATAGCACCTTGAATGGCAGACATTTTGCACCTCAAAACAATAGAGTCCTGCACATTGCATGCCAAGTAAACAAAGCTGTGAGTTTAAAGAACCAAGTTACCAACAAAAAAGCAATTTAACTTCAAAACTTGTACATAGAATGACAAGGGCATAATTATGGTACCTTCCGTGGAAGTGAACCTTCAACATCTTCAACACGCCTACGTAGCATAAAAGGTTCCAAAATTTGATGAAGCCTGTGAATAATAATCACTTTCTTCTCGGTCTCCAACCAATCATCTTCTTCGTTAGGTGTAGGAGCATCCCTCTGAAAAGGCTTTGAGAACCAATCTTGAAATGCCTTGCGGTTGTCAAACACTTCTGGAAGCAACAAGTTTAGAAGGGACCAAAGCTCCTTGAGATCATTCTGAAAAAATTGTAAGAATGTATTAAATAACAATCGATTATAAACAATAACCATCCGGTAAAACAAATACCATGGCATACAAGAGAAAAGGAACTTCCAGAAACTGAGGCTCCGTCAACATATCACAGTGTATGGCTATATGCCTATATCAGCATTAGTTGAATAATCGGTAAACATTTATTGGGCTTGCCTGTAGAGGAGTGCCAGTGAGAAGGAGACGTCGCTGGCAACGATAGCGATCAAGATCACGGGCCAAGACTGACTCTCTGTCCTTCATTCGTTGGGCCTCATCAATTATAATGTACTTCCAGTCAATTCTTGAAAGCTTAGAACGATCAAACATAACGAATTCATATGTTGTCACAAGAACATTAAATTTGACAGCCAAAACCTCCTGCAAGATGAAATCCGAGAAAAAAAGGTTCAGAAGCAAATATTTCAACAAAAGCTAAATCAATAATGAAATTCACATACATTTGCCGCCAAATAAGCTTATCTATGGGAAAAAAACATATTAAACCCTGTTCAGGTATAAACAGGGACATAATATAACAGTACCCATGCACCTGAAGCGTAGCTTCACTGGTATGAAAAACAAAAACCACAATGTGCTACAGAGTTTCATTTACTCAATAAAACCAAGGCATGTGCAATGATGACTCTGTGTCTTGCATATATATGGATGCAGTACAGTTTGGTGAAGAAGTTTGTACGTGCCAGTAACCCATTTCTTGTAGGTCACTTTCCCCATTTATAGTAAAACCAAGCGTACAGAATTAATTTTAGAGCAAACAAAATACTATAATAGAAGTCAAGCCTTGACGCATAAGGTGAAAGCCTGAACCGACGATAGTAATCAGTAAGCAGATCGTTTCTAAATAAGATGATGAATGGTTTATGTTTTCCCGCTGTTAGAATATTGTTCAGCAAACAGCATAGCTAGGACTGTTATGCATGTTAGAAGATGATTGTCTTTGCTTACAACAAAATATATCTAAAAGGCAATATGCATCAGAATCTTTGAGTGCTAAAGCATAATAAGTACAGATGTAGCAACTTACTTGAGAGAACAACTTTTGCCTTTGATCCTTTGCACCAACATAAAAGATGCAAGATGCGGATGGTAACCAATTTAGCAGTTCACTCTGAACCAAGAACAGAAAATTAAGTTAAAACTTATGCTTCTAAGCTAATTTTTGTATCACAAAACTGATACGGGAAAAAAGGCACCTTCCAATTGACCAAGACAGCATTTGGCACTATTATGAGATGTGGTCCATAGTTCCCTTTAAACTCCATCAAGTATGCAATCAATGCCATAACCTGTTTAAGCAAAAAGGTGAACAACCATGAAATGTCAATCCTAGCAGCATGGCATTGAAGGAAGAGTGGAGCAATCCGAAGACATGGTGAAATAACTAAAATCCAGCAGGTGGAACACAGCAAGAAAGGCACACCTGTACAGTCTTGCCAAGACCCATCTCATCAGCCAAAATGCCATTCAATTTGTTATTGTAGAGTGAAAGCATCCACTGAAGGCCCACCTGGACAACCAGCAAAACAAAATTGTAAAAACAAATTGTGACAGACTGACAGGTCACAACAATATTAACATTATTAACATTAGTATTAAAGACAAGTAGTTGAGTTGAAGGGAAATGATACCAGTTGGTAGTCCCTTAAAGTTCCTAATCTCAAAAGTGAGGGCTGCTTTGTTACTTTTTCACTCACAGCATGAGCTAACATGTAGTACCTATAAGAATAAAACAGGTCAAAGTTTGTTCAGTCTAAAAGGTACATTTTGCAGACCTTGTTGATCTGCACAAACTTTATCCCAGATGTGAAACAGAACAATTGTTGGTTCCAAATTAGAGAACAATTGTATGTGAAATTTACTCAGAAGTCAGTAGCATACATAAATTTAATTTATAGTGCTCTCTGAAACAAATATAGTGGGTCAAGAGAACATTCCAATAGAACCACATTCTCATTAGTTAATTACTTACTTGTTAACAGATGCATTTTCCTCCCTTGGTGCATTCATCTCCGAGAATGTGTTTCTTATCATAACCTCCTGGCCAGCACATTGTGCAGCAGCCTTCACTTCTTCTTCAGAAAGACCCTGTTAAACATCAGCAAACTCATTATTTACAAGAATAGTCACTGGGGACCTAAATAAAGAGTAAAGACTGCAGCCTGTGGCGGATGTGCGGTGCATTGGAGTACAATTATACCCGACTTCTTTGCTAATGCAATATACTCCAGTATAGTTACACACAAAGAATACAGATTATTGGCCTTTGCCCCTTCAATAATAATCGATGGAAGGTAAATAAAGGGCGCATGCTAAATTTGTTTTGCTTTGGAAGTTGAACAGCACTGCAGTTAGTTCCAGTTTTCTGGTCATTAAACTTTTTTTTTAATTAGCAAGAAACAATGGTTGAGTCTGAAATCGTTGACTCATCCAGTACAGTTTTGTAATCTGTCTTCTGGTTACTCGGCGAGCAATCTAGTAGCCCGATGGCCAATGGGCACTTGGGCAGCCATGGGAGAAGAGAGTTGAAGAAAATTAAGCACCTTCTGTTTGGCGGGAATTTCCCAGAGTACATAGTTAATGAGCATGTGCCACCACCAACCACTTTTATACAAATGGTTTTAAACAGTTGAAATAGATGTGATACTGTCTATAGAATCCGACAACCTAAGAAACCAAAGGTGGCAAAAAAAGCTAATTTCATTTTCAAAAGAAAAGAATGTCATAATACCTGTGCCCGTGCAGCTGCTGCTGCAGCATTTGCTGCCTCTTCTACTTGTTGCTGATTCTTGGTAGCAGTAATTTTCCCACCGAGTTTATAAAGGTACTCTTCAGTCTGGGATAAGAACGAAGATAGAACATTGTATCTTTGAGCTGCGTCACCAGGAACACTAGTTTGTTGTTCCAATAGTATTTGACGATATCGTTCCACATCATTGTTTTTTAGTGCCTCCATTCTTTTGCTTCGATCATCATCCTTCTTCTTTGAGAATTCCCTCAACATCCTTTCATGGTACTTGGCCACCCCTCTGTTACGAGTTATTCGTGCATCACGAATAGCCCAATGTGCTTCCAAAAGCTTCTTGCGCCATTGGAAAATGGATTTCAGCTGCTTCTCTCTCGAGGCCTTTTGCATCTGCTGAACTTGCCTTATAAGCTCGACGCGTTGACGCTCGCATTGCTTGACAAACTTCCTGTATATCCTATCAGGCATCGCCATTATTTCTTGTTGCACCTCTTCAACTTCATCCCTCATGCGAGCCTGACGCTCTAGGAGTTTCAGCTTTTTTTCTTCAATCTGTAGCCTCAAAACAAGATCTGGCCGGATCCTTTTCCTCTCTAGATTAATTGAAAGCAAGCCGCTAATCTTTTTCAAGTTATCCTCTCGTTTCTTGCCAAGAACCATCATGCCTTCCTGAGCCAACAAATCTTTCATGTCATAACCAAGTGCCAGACTACCGTTGTAATTTGCAGGGGGCATGGAATCATGTTTCCTAGTAAAGGACGGGAAATCAAATAATGGACCATGATATTTTCTGGGAACATCCCTTGGAGATGGTGCGCTACTTGTAGAGGCAGCTCTTTTTGCCTGCTCAGCATCTGCCGAGCCACTATCGGTCGGTACAGATTTTCCCCTTTCACCACTGTAATCACTTCTCCCAGGTGTTCGCTGGGCACCCCTTTCTGGTTCCTGCTCAGATTTAATGGGAGCAGTGTTACTTTGTTCAGGTGCAGAAACTGGTAAAATTCTAAGAGGCTCCTGGGGCGGAACTTCCTTCACTTGCATGGGCCCACTTGCAGAACCAGTTTTCTCTTCCGAAGCAGAAACCTCCGCCTTTGGTAAAGAGGGTCCCTTCAACAATAGAGGTTTTTCAGGAGCTTTATCACCACTCTCCATGGGCCTTCCTTGTTCATCAGCATTGACTGAAGCAGCCCTTTCACGATTGGGTGTTACTGGAGGTCCAGAGACCAGCTGTGTCTGCGAGTCCGGCAGTGGCGGAGGAGACATGATTAATTCAAGAACTTCCGGTGGGAGCGTACGGTCACCACGCTGCGATGCAACAAAAGAGAAATAAGAATTGCAGCAGTATGAGATTGATCAGCTTAAGCCAGAGTAAAATTGTACTATACTGGAACTCGTGAGAAAAAAAAATGCATGAGCACAAGACACATCCAAATTTAGCTTTCTTGTACCTTCAGACGCCGAAAAGCTAATATTTGAGCTTTAAGTACATGAAGTTGATGTTTTGTGAAATTCGAATTCGGCCGACCACCTTGAGTTGGGGCCTGTGATCCTCCTGTTTCACCAGGAGTTGCTGTAGGGGCGGTAGCTCGATTAGCCTGCTGCAACTGTCTTGCATACTGCAGCTGCATCGCTTCTGAACTCGCAAGGGTATTCTTTGGATTGGGCTGCTCAGAAATCTTATTCCCGTGTACAGAACTTTGGGTCATATGCATCATTTGCCCGGCGTTGCCCATTGTCATGGGCGGCCTCACAGCCCTCTCATTTGAACTTTGGGCAGAAAACTGCTGCTGCATCTGCAAGTTGCTTGGATTCGCCATCTTTGTCTCTGCTCCAGCAGACACAGAAGAACTAGGCAGGGGAGGCTGCCGGGGCTTCAATGGAGCCTGACCAGGATTATTCCCATTTACTGGGGCATCACTGTTCACCTGCCTAGGAAGCATTTGCTGATTCTGCTGCTGTTGCTGCTGCTGCTGTTGCTGTTGCTGCTGTGCAGCCATGTTTGTCGTGTTCTGCTTCTGCATGGCAGCCATCCTGGACTGCCAGATAGGTATGATTTGAGAAATGAGACTTGCATTTGCAGGATCAGACAGATCGATTTTCTGCTCCTTTGCCCAGGCATGGATAGCTTGCAACGGGATACCACCCATGCTGGCCATGCCCACTTGACCTTGCATTGGCTGCATCGGCCTCACCATACCAGCTGATGACATCTGCTGCCCAGGGATTCCTTGTGGTGGCACAGGAGGCCTCATGTCAGCGCTCCTTTGCTCGCTACCGGCCCGCTGCCCCTGCTCCGGCTGCTTCTCCGCCTGCTGAAGATGCTCGGATTGCCTCTTAAGCATCTGCGCCTGCGCCTGCGCCTGGGCCTGGGCCTGAGCCTGAGCCTGGGCCTGGGCCTGGGCCTGAAGGGACATGAGCTCCTGCATCTTGGCGGGGTTGGCAGCCGCATCCTGGTCCCTTGTGGACGGTCCTGCCATATTCATCTTGGCCTGCTGCTGCTGCTGCTGCTGCTGCTGCTGCTGGAGTTGCATCCCATGCGACTTCTGCTGCTGCATCAGAAACTGCATGTACGCCTGCTGCTGCTGCATTGTGCTCTGGCTGTACTGCTGGCCCGCAACCAGGCCCTGCGGTCCACCGGGCTGGGGCAGGCCCCTCTGGCCCTGGAACGGCCCCATCGGGCCCGAGGACTGGGGGAAGCCGCCCCCTCCACCCATCATACCATGCGGCATGCCGGCCTGGTAGGATTGCTGCTGCTGCTGCTGCTGCATCATCGCCTGCAATAACACAAGGCAACCCGTTCAGAAATCACAAACCCGCAGAAATCAAGGCAAAGGGAGAACTCAAAACCCCCAGTCGGAGAATCGCATCGCCGACATGAAAATTCTGAACATTCTTCAGAAACAAACGCAAATTCAGTTCGATCACCGAGAGGAACAGGAGGGCCAATCCAGATCGGCCCGAGAACAATCCCAAGACTGAACGCGCAACAGTCCCAAACCCAGCAAGAAACCAAGAAGCACAAATTCCAGACGCACGGGACCCCGTCGTCGCCGGAGAAGCCTGGACCGGAGACGCAAGACGCATGGAACTGCAAGCCGAAGCCGCGCTGAACCCCACGAATGGAGGAGCTCGGGCGGATGGGGACAGGACACGCACCCACGGCACGCGCTCGCACTCCACTGGCAGTGGCTCGCTACCGTTGCGGCCGGGCAGGAGAAGCCGGCCCCAATAAAGGCGCCGCTTTTTTTCCTGCCAGATCCCAACGACCGCACGCGCGCAGAGGGCACGTTTCCCCACCAATGGCGGCGTCTACTGCCCGCGGAGACAAACCCACCGCCAGAAAAATAAATTCCAACCCCCTGCCCTGCCGCCGAGGTCGGGGCAGAGAGAGCACCAAGGCCGGCTGCTCACCTGATTCCTGGCGAACCCTAGGTGCTGCGCCTGCTGCTGCTGCTGCTGCTGCGACGGCGCGGGCGGCTGCTCCGGCCGCGGCGACGAGGCCGGCGAGCTGCCGGAGGGCGCCCCGCCGGGCTGCATGACGGGACGGAAGCTCCTAGATCTGGCCGATTCGGGGCTGCCTCATGCGTCCCCGGCGAGATCTGGGTCGTGGGGGGCCGCGCGGGGGGGCGCGGGGTCGGATCGCCGCCGCGGACGGCCGCCGGCGAGGGGCTGCGGGGGGTTCCGGTGGGGCGGTCAAGACCTAACCTTGGCGTCCGGCCGGCGGATTTTTCTCTCTTTTTTTTAATGTGTGGGGGGAGCGTCGGGATATAGAGCGCTGGCTGGGAGTGACGGATGGCAAATTCGGGGAAAGGGGAGGGCTTTTATGTGAAACAACCGTAGGCACGAAATATGCACCAAGGCCCCCCGGGTTTGATGTATTTGCGTTACGGGGCTGGTTCCTCGACAGTGCCGCCCTGCACCGACCGGTGTCTGATATCCGAGATGCGCAAGGACCGGCTTCGACATTTGCTATTTGCGAAATGTTATGTATGGATCTACGCTTGCTTTCTGTGGAATACAGTTAATGTCGGGCAGGAAATTCAATGTGCGCAATTTCCTGCTAAAGTTGAAATTTATTGGCATGTTTACCCCGTGATTAGCTTGTGGTCAAGCAAATGTGGTAAGGCGCCATAGGTGCGCTAACAATGAGGTGGGGTATATGGTGCGGGTGTGGCAATTACTTTATTGATAGACAGGTGTGGGCCCCTCAAATAACACCGTGAATAAGGAAATGCGAGGTTTGGGTCTCTTCTCGAGGTTATAGTTTGTCGTTAGACCATTTTAGTGTATGATTGTTGATTGAGAAATTGTTTTGTGTCGGTCATGACGTTGTATATCACGTAATGTTGGATGCCCAATATGCCAGAGCCAGACTGGGATCTACTCTGGCAGTTGATATCTGCAGCCTTAGTTTGGAATTTGGATTGTTGTGTGTGATTGAGAAATTGTTTTGCATCGGCCATGACGTCGTATATCACATAGTGTTAGATATCCAATATGCCAGAGCCACATAGTGTTAGATATCCAATGTGCCAGAGCCGAGCTAGGATCAACGCTGGCAGCTGCTATCTGCAAACTTAGTTTGGATTTTGGATTGTTGTGTGTGATGTCTATATTTTATATTTATGTATGAATAGGTCCTAGGAAAACAACTAGTGTTAAGTAAAAAATTTATGTGTGTAACTTTCATCTTAAAGTTAGGACTTATTGGCATGCTACCTAGGTGGTTAACTTTTGATCAACCAATTTATGATAACGCGCAATATGTGTGCTATCAAGAAGGTGGGAGGATATAGTACGCAAGGATTGACTAACAGACGAATGTAGCCTTCTTGTTGTCAAATATACACCTCTTCTTATGGAAGAGATTATTTTTAGGTTATTAAAATGTGTAATTTTTTTACAAGGCAATTATGCAAAGGCATAACATTGCGCTTAATTAAGCAAGGAAGCAATTATTTATATAGGGATTTACATATCACCATATTGAAGTTGTTCGAGGAGACTCCGCTTGTCTATCCATTGATTCATGGTTATATATTCTCAAAATTGGTATATGTGAACTATTATACAATTTTTTTGATCAATTCCATATTGAAGCCAGGAATCACTCGATGATGTAAATCCCACAATAAACTATTCCCTCCATCCCAAAATAAGTGACTCAACTTTGTACTAAGTTTAGAACAAAGTTAGTACAAACTTGAGCCACTTATTTTGGGACGGAGGGAGTACTTGCCATGAATCATAATGAAAAAAATTATTCGATAGTACGTTGTGTATCAATCATTGTTTGTTACCCAAAATGTGATAGGACCAATTTCGACATTGTATTTGCGGCGTTAGTTGAGAATTCATACAACAAAATATGGTTCCCTAATTGTGTGAATATATCCTTGTGGTATACGGTTAATGTTAGGTAGGAAATTTGGGGTGTGCAACTTCCTATAAAAGTTAGGCCTTACTGGGATATTACCCCGGTGCTTAACTTGTGATCAACCAATTGTGGCAAGGCACAATGCGTGTGCGGGAGTATAGAGTGTGGAAATGAATTATTGATAGACAACTGTAGACCCCTCAAATAATGCAGTGAAATGTGATGTGTGAGTGTCTTCTTAAAGGTTGGAACTTATAGTTATGTCATTTCATTGCATGATTCTCAATTAAAAAATACTCCCTCCGTCCCATGATGTAAGACGTTTTTTAACACTAAAAACGTCTTACATTATGGGACGAAAGGGAGTATATTGCATGTGCCATCGTGTCATGTATCCACCTGTAGTCTGGCAACTGATATGTCAAAGCCAAACTAGGACCAACTCTAACCTTTGTTATCGACAACCTTGGTTTAGAATCTGGACAATGGTGTGTGAGTTCATATTTGTGTAATGGCTTGGATTTTCGACCACGACATGTGCGTTCATATTTGTGTATGAGCAATGTCCTTAAAAAGAAGACAACTAATGTTAGGTAAGAGTTTAATTTGTGCAGCATTGTCTTAAAGCTAGAAGTCATTGTTGTGCTACTCGGATGGGTAAACTTTTGATCAAGCAATTGTGGCAAGGCACGGCAAGTGTACTGTAAAGGAGGTGGTGGGAGGATTTATATAGTGTGAAAGGAATTATTGAAAGGCCAGCGTGGCCTCCTTGTCGTGAAATGTAATGTTTCAATCTTATTTTACATGATGAGCTTTACTGTTCGGTTGCTGCCGCGTGTTACTCTCGAGTTGTCAACTATTCCCTCCGTCCCATAATGTAAGACGCTTTTTGATACTACACTAATATCAAAAAGCGTCTTACAATGTGGAACGGAGGGTGCGTAGGTGACTAATCGGGTACGAGTCACAGGGGCGTCATTTGGATTGGAATGCCGAGAGAAATATCAGTGCCGCGCTCAAAACTTTTGGCCGTTTTGCATAAATTTGCATAGCATTGCACACAATCCATGGTGCCTTTTTCCGTTTATATATTAGTACCTATTCGCTAGTGTAAAAAACGTTTTTATATTACGGGCCGGACGGAGTATATATATATTGAAAAACATTAATAGTATGTGCAACGGCGCCCGATCCCCATCGGGCGATCGTGCATGTTTTGGACGCACGCATGTTGTGGCCATACATGCATGCGGTCACGAGCCCAAATGAGGTGCACGGCCGGCGCCACTGGTGGAAGCGCAGGCGTGCGACGCGTGTCTCGTCTCCTCGCCCGGGCAGACGGAGCATGGCGAGACCGACAGAGGGAGCGAGAGACGGCCAGTTAATGGCCGCCGGCCGCCGGGTTTCTTGGCCGTTGTCTCTCTGGTCTCGGCCAGACAGAGCCTCGGCAGTCCCACTGGCCACGATCGCGTCGCTGGTCAACGAGTCCGGCAGGGCAGGCGGCAGCAGCGGCAGAAGCAGCTGCTCTTGTGATTGCGGCCGCAGCAGAGTATAGCACGCACGTACTACTAGTACAAATCGTTCGGTTCCCGTGCCAGCTCACCTGTCTGTCAGATTGCCCCGTAAAAAAAACTCGTCTTCGTGCTATTACATCATATTTTTGCCCTCGTTTGTATCGTGTTTGGCATTGTTTGTTCCACGTGATATTTCCCCTATCATCGTTGGAGGGCGTGTGGTCTGTTTCCGGCGGATCTCACGGGAATTGGCCGGTGCTTGTCTTTGATGTATCTTCTCGGATCCGGTCTTTGTTCGTCTTTATTCATGTGTCTTTAGATGAGTGAATTACAGAAAACATCGACATTGAAGGCTAGGTTTGCAGAAATCACAATTCTACAGTTTTGTGCCGAAAACCACTAATTCCGAGGCTAATTTCTTGCAAAAAACACTAGTCGTCGGCTTAGGAGGTTTTGAGCACAATTATGACAGGGAGGTCCCACTGGACAGGGCGACGTGGCAAAGAAAAAAAAACCTAATTACACCCTGATACATTCGTGATTTGCAAAAGGACCCCTGAAAAATAAGCAATCAGGTCCTCTGTGACCTACGTCTCCCACTAGTCCGGTGGTGGACGCCGCTGGCCACTTCCTCTCCGGGCTGCCACCATTGAGAGCCGGGGGAAACGTGGCGTGAGGTCGGGATGGACGATGAGCGTGGCCGACGCCACTACTGCTCGCGCCCATGCGTCGGGCATGGCTACTCGCGCCCGTACATGGCCTGCGCAGCGGCTGCTCCATCCGGTGTGCCTCCCCGTCACCTCGCCAGCGCCGATGCAGGTGAGCAGCAAGGGCGGCGGCGGCTTGAGCTCCGGCCGGGGTGAGGCGCCCTCCCTCACCAGTCACCACGCCAACGCGGGCCAAGGAGCGGGGATTGGGAGGCCAGCGCCGACGCCAAGGAGCGAGGGGGAGGTGGAGGAAACGAGCTCCTTGCGGAAGGACTTGGCGCCGACAAGCTTTTGTGCGTGGAGGCGTTGAACTCCGTGGTTGACACGCAGCCACCGCGGAACCTGCGGGGCGGCGGCGGCGCGCAGCGATGGGTCCGCGACGAAGGACTTGGAGGCAGCGACGGGCGGCGAAGGACTTGGAGGCAGCGACGGGCGGCGAAGGACTTGGAGGCAGCGACGGGTCCAGGTACTCGCCGGTGGACGTCGGAGGCGCGGCTGGACGCTGAGAGCAGACCGGATGTGCATGCTGGGGCCGAGCTCGGCGGCTGGGCAGCAGGAAGACGATGCCAGGTTTTTTTTGTTTACTGCACGAACCTTATCCTCTTCGGTCCTTTTACAGTTTAGTCCATGCTATTTTTTCTATTTGTGATCTGTTATATTGTGCCACGTCGCCCTGTCTAGCGGGACCCTCCTATCATAATCGTGCTCAAAACGTTCTAAGCTGGCGACTAGTGTTTTTTGTAAAAAATTAGCCTCAAAATTAGTGGTTTTTGGCACAAAATTGTAGAATTGTGATCCTTTTGATCTAAGCTTCCCTTCATCGGTGGCGGTTGCCATTCTGACGCGTTGGTCCTATGGGGACTTAGCATGAAGGCTCCAACGAGTGAGGGGCGACGACGGCGGCACGCCTCCGTCTCACTTCAATGCTTGTAGTCATCGATATCTAGTCTACGATTCTGAATGTAATTTTTTTTTTGGTGTTTGTTGTACCGACATGAGTAAGATGAATAGATTGAATGTTTCTCCCAGAAAGGAATCATGTTTACTAAATGAATAAATAATCATGGATGAAAACTGAAATTAAAAACATTGGTGATCATGTCGGGGAGGGGAAGACAACAGTCCACCGCATCCGACAAGGAGAATTCCTTAAGGAGCGTTCGACTAATACTTGCACCTTCAATGCCAGTCTCGAGCATTCATTCGACCTCATCAAGCCTTGAGGCGCTTTATCACTGCAGAGAGCGTTTGTATAAAACTCTCCCGTTTCTCCAAGGCACCATTCTTGAACGGGATTTGCCGTCATCTAGATTAGCCACCACACAAGTTTGATCTTAGACCGAACAACGGTATTGAAAACATGGTATTTTTTTAGTTTTTCAAATGCACCACGGAGTACAAGCGCAAATAGAATTAAGAGCATAATGATTTTTGTTTGGTAGCAAAAATCTCGCCACTGGTAGATAATCAACACTCACAGGTTTACCAAAGTATATGGAAATAACTGTTGGAAATATGAGCAATTTACCGAGTGATTTTATTAACAGAAATACTAGATAAAGTATGACTAGTGTGGCAGTGATAAAACAAATCATGCGATTTGACAAAGAGAACGTAAACAACATCTTCATATATGAACCGTAACTAAACATATCTTGAGCAGACAGTATAGAAAGTTGCATATATGAAATAAAGTGTAACATATCTAGGGCAAATACTAGAACAAGGAACTGTAGCAGAACCTCTAATAGAAAGGGGACGAACACGTACGGGGCAGCAGGAGCAGAAGCGTTGGACTTGGGGTCGGTGTCCTCGCCAGCCATGTCGTCGAGGAGGTCGTGGACATCGGGGAAGAAGTTGTCGTCGGGGAAGTAGTCGTCGGAGTCCGGGGCGTCCGTGACGAAGAAATCAGTAGTCGCGCGAAGCGCTCTCCAAAAACATTATCACCCTTCTCCCGCACAGGACTCAAAAAGGTGCGGTTTTGGAGACCTACTGTCCCGACTCGCGGTGCACGCCGCAAGCCGGGATGAGGAAGACAGCAGCAACGCAGAGATTGGAACCTGGTGGCGAGAGGAAGGAGAAGTTTTGGTGCGTCACTCCGAGAGGAGCGATCTCCCTTTTATAGGCGCAAGAGAAGGAGGCGAGAGGGCAGCGACGGAAGGTGAAACGAAGAGACGAAGATGAAGCGAACAGCCAGCAACCGAAGGGCTGCACCGTTCGCATTCAAACTCCACTATCACAAAAACGTTTCAGCTTTTGTACCTTTCGTATACCCGTCGTGCGTGGCAAAAATTTAGACATCGGCTCAGCTCATTCCCGCGGCGCGGCGCGACGCGGCGCGACGAGGCGGGCGGCGGAGGAGGAGCGCGCGTGGATGTCCCTCTTGTTCTCATGCTCAGACATGTGGGGAAAGAACTTCCCTTATAAAGAGATCCAACTCCCTCTAAACTAGCAATGTGGGACTAAACTTTAGTTCCACCTCTTGCCTTGCACGAATGGGTTGCGTGAGCCTCTAGGATTTATTAGGAATTTCTGAAACTGCTATTGGGCTGGCCCATAATAGACAAAATTCCAG
Source organism: Triticum dicoccoides (assembly GCF_002162155.2). Classification (NCBI taxonomy): domain Eukaryota; kingdom Viridiplantae; phylum Streptophyta; class Magnoliopsida; order Poales; family Poaceae; genus Triticum; species Triticum dicoccoides. The sequence goes on from NC_041391.1 coordinate 30,926,194, forward strand.
CAATCCCCCACCAGATCCCAGAGGCACACAAAATTTGCCTTTGGTTCCAAAACACTGTTTTATATACCGGTACTGCAGTGGAGACTGTTAAGTTGAACTTCCACCTAGAACTCTATGCTACACTAGTAAGCAACTTGAACAGTGGACTGGGCCTTGAACTGCAAGTTTTCTGCAAATCTAGCTTCACATAAAGCCTTGATCGATACGTGGCTACCGTGGGTCTTCCCCGCGGGTGGAGCTTATGCTTCATACTCCGAGACCTTTCATGAGTTTACTAGAGAGAACCCTACTCTCATAGATTGCGACGTTTAACAATCAGACTCATATAGGTGCGTTCTTCAAAAGATGTTCAGCAGGACAACATCTCTGCTTCAAAGAGCCACTTAGAACACATTAAGATATACATCAACCTGCCATGCAGATTAGGAGAGTATTGCATCTTCATGGAGTGGTATTTTTAACAGTAAGGATACTCTCCTCCCGGTTGACCAACAGCTTGTCTTCCACACCTAATTCACGGGATCTCCGATCACAAAGAATAGGTTACCACTGTGAACGACTCATATTGTGGGTCTCATACCCATCTCCCTCGATGCATTATCTATCACATTACGTGATAGACCCTTAGTAAAAGGATCTGCCAGATTTTTAGACGTTTGGATATAATCCAATGCAATAACTCCGAAGTTTCTCATTTCCTGACAGACTTTAACCTTCTCTGAACGTGTCTTGATGACTTCATGTTATCCTTTGAGCTGCTCACTTTCGTGATCACAGTTTGATTGTCACAGTTCATAAGGATACCCGGTACTGGTTTCTCAACTACCGGCAAGTCATTCAAGAGCCGGCGAAGCCAATCTGCTTCGACCGTAGCTGTATCTAGTGCTGTGAGTTCTGCTTCCATTGTTGACCTCGCTAAGATGGTCTGCTTGCAAGACTTCCAAGAAACAGCGCCACCTCCATGAGTGAATACATATCCGCTCATGGCCTTTATCTCATCAGCATCTGAGATCCAGTTTGAGTCACTATACCCTTCAAGCACCTTTTGGTGCCCAGTGTAGTGAATTCCATAATTCGCAGTGCCTTTCAAATATCGCAAAACTCTCTCTAGAGCTTTCCAATGCACATCTCCTGGTTTTGAGACAAACCGGCTCAGTTTGCTAACAGCAAAAGAGATGTCAGGTCTTGTAGCACTGGCTAAGTACATAAGCGAGTCAATAATCTGAGAATATTTCAATTGGTCTCTAGCAATTCTTCGATTCTTTCGAAGCAACACACTAGCATCATATGGTGTTGGAGAGGGCTTGCAGTCACTGTAGCCAAAGCGACTCAAGATCTTTTCCACATAGTGAGATTGAAGCAATGTAATCCCACCATCATCGTCTCTCAACAACTTGATGTTCAGAATGACATCAGCTACTCCTAAATCCTTCATCTCAAAACAGCAAGATAGGAAATCCTTGACCTCCTTAATAACATTCAGATTTGTTCCGAAAATCAGTATGTCATCAACATACAAGCAAAGCATAACTCCCTCGCCCCCACCATGGCGATAGTACACACATTTGTCAGCTTCATTCACAACAAAGCCTGCAGCTGTTAAAGTTCTTTCGAACTTCTCATGCCACTGTTTGGGTGCTTGCTTGAGTCCATACAAAGACTTCAGCAACTTGCACACTTTCCCTTCCTGACCATCTATTACAAACCCATCTGGTTGTTCCATATAAATTTCCTCGTCCAACTCTCCATTTAGGAAAGCAGTCTTAACATCCATTTGATGACCGAGAAGACCATGTGAGGCAGCTAGTGAAAGTAGAAGTCGAATAGTGGTCAGTCGAGCCACGGGTGAGTAAGTATCAAAGAAGTCTTCACCTTCCTTTTGAGTATAACCCTTAGCCACGAGCCGAGCCTTGTACTTTTCAATAGTACCATCAGGCCTAAGCTTCTTCTTGAATACCCATTTGCATCCTATAGGTTTGCACCCATAAGGACGATCAGTTATCTCCCAAGTTTCATTCGCCAAGATGGAATCCATCTCGCTACGAACTGCTTCCTTCCAGTAGTCAGCATCTTCAGATGCATAGGCCTCTGAAATAGAACTGGGAGTGTCATCTATGAGATACACAAGAAAATCATCACCAAAGGACTTTGCACTCCTCTGTCTCTTTGCTCCTAGTAGGAGCTTTATTGTTTTCCTCCACATGACTTTCAAAGTGTTCCATCAAAATGACAGGTTCAGTAATTGTAACTGGTTCCTGATTCGATGAACTAGGCATCTCCTGATTAGATGAGGTAGCCATATCCTTCATGGGAAAGATATCTTCAAAGAAAGTTGCATCATTCGACTCCACGATCATACCGACATGCATGTCAGGTACCTCAGATTTTACAACCAAGAATCTATAGCCAATGCTATGAAAAGCATATCCCAGGAAAACACAATCCACAGTCTTTGGTCCCAGCTTCCGCTTCTTTGGAATTGGCACATTGACTTTCGCCAAACAACCCCAGGTTCATAGATAAGAGAGCTTTAACCTTTTCTTCTCCCATTTCTCGAATGGAGTTATCTCTTTGTTCTTTGTGGAAACTCGGTTTAGGACATGACATGCAGTCAATATCGCCTCCCCCACCATACCTTGGAGAGACCCGATGTGTTTAACATGGCGTTAACCAAATCAGTTAGAATACGGTTCTTTCGTTCGACCACCCCATTTTACTGAGGTGAATAGGGAGGCATCCTCTCATGGATTATACCATGTTCCGCACAAAAGGAATCAAATTCATTTGAGAAATACTCTCCACCACGATTGGACCTAAGCCTCTTGATCTTTCGATCAAGTTGGTTTTCCGCTTCAGCTTTATAGATCTTGAAGTAGTTCAAAGCCTCATCCTTAGATTTCAGAAGATACACATGGGCAGTATCTAGTGGAGTCATCAATCAACGTCATAAAATACTTCTTTCCACCTTTTGTCAAAACACCATTCATTTCACATAGATCTGAATGTATGAGCTCTAATGGTGCAAGATTTCTCGTTTCCGCAGTCACATGAGACTTACGACGTTGCTTAGCTTGCACACACACCTGACACTTATATCCCTTGACAATGGTGAAACTAGGGATTGAGTTTAACTTCGCTAGTCGCGACATGCAACCAAAGTTAACATGACAGAGACGTGAATGCCACACATTTGATTCACTATTGTTGCAAATATGATTAACAACTTTATTGCAAACGTTTGAAAAAGATAAACGAAACAGGCCTCCTGACTCATAGCCTTTACCAACAAAGGTTCCATACTTGGATGTTACAAATTTATTCGACTCAAACACAAGCTTGTAGCCATCTCTACACAGAAGAGATCCGCTAACAAGATTTTTATTGACGGAGGGGACATAATGCACGTTCTTCAGCCCCACGATCTTCCCCGAAGTAAACTTCGGATCGACCGTGCCAACACCACGAACATAAGCACTTGAACCGTTGCCCATTAGCACGGTTGAAGTCCCTGCGGTCTGATAAGACAAAAACATGGAAATATCACCGCATACATGCACATTAGCACCCGTATCAATCAACCAATCAGGAGAATGACATACTGAAAGAATAGTGGGAAATATACCATACCCAGCATCCTTCATGTCAATGTCTCCGATGACAACATAAGCGGTCTTGCCGCCTTTCCCAGGATGACGCTTGTCATAGCGATTAGGGCAACTTGGAGCCCAATGATCAGGATCTCCACACACATGACAAACACCTTTCTTCTTGTCATTCTTCTTCTTGAAGTTCATGTGTTGTACAACCTTGTTCTTCCCATCAAACTTTGCTTTATCATCAAGATTGCCCTTGTTCTTGAACTTGTGGGACTGGAAGTTTTTCTTCTGTATCATATTGGCACTAGATCCTCCCTCAATACCTCGAGCACGTTTTTTTAGAAAGGGGGGGGGGTCCCCGGCCTCTGCATCAGAACGATGCATACGGCCATAAATATAAGTAAAAAGGTTTTACAAAGTCTCAAAGTCTGGAAATGTAAATAGAGGGAAGCTCACATAGAGCCTCAACGCAAACAGAAAAAAAGCCACAAAGCCACAACCGGCTGGCAGAATAAAGATAGGAAAACTAATCGCCTATCCTATTACACGACCGCCATCCAAACCGGTTGAAGATATCCCGCGCAACCATCTCCCACCGGACAAACCCAGTAACCAAACGCTCCCTGGCCGCCATTGGAGTGAGTAAGGACCACAAATGGATCAGCATCGTAGCACGGAATAAAACCTGCAAAAAATGAATAGTTGTTGTTCTGTTAAAAGCCAAATCATTCCTGCAGTTCCAAATTGCCCATAACAACGCACATGCTCCAACACGAATGTGTCCAGCGGTATCGGTGTTGGGGAACGTAGTAATTTCAAAAATTTCCTACGCACACGCAAGATCATGGTGATGGCATAGCAACGAGAAGGGAGAGTGTTGTCCACGTACCCTCGTAGACCGTAAGCGGAAGCGTTAGAACAACGCGGTTGATGTAGTCGTACGTCTTCACGGCCCGACCGATCAAGCACCGAAACTACGGCACCTCCGAGTTCTAGCACACGTTCAGCTCGATGACGTCCCTCGAACTCCGATCCAGCCGAGTGTCGAGGGAGAGTTCCGTCAGCACGACGGCATGATGACGATCTTGATGTACTACCGACGCAGGGCTTCGCCTAAGCACCGCTACGATATTATCGAGGTGGATTATGGTGGAGGGGGGCACCGCACACGGCTAAGAGATCCAAGGGATCAATTGTTGTTGTGCCTAGAGGTGCCCCCCTACCCCCGTATATAAAGGAGCAAGGGGGGAGGGGGCGGCCGGCCTAGTAGGGGCGCGCCAAGGGGAGTCCTACTCCCACCGGAAGTAGGACTCCCTCCTTTCTTCTTGGAGTAGGAGAAGGGGGAAAGAGGGGGAGAGGAGGAAGGAAAGGGGGCCCGCATCCCTTGTCCAATTCGGACCAGAGGGGGGCTGCGCGCCTCCTTCCTTTCGGCCTCTCTCCTCTATTCCCGTATGGCCCAATAAGGCCCATATACCCCCCGGCGAATTCCCGTAACTCTCCGGTACTCTGAAAAATACCCGAATCACTCGGAACCTTTCCTAACTCCGAATATAGTCGTCCAATATATCGATCTTTACGTCTCGACCATTTCGAGACTCCTCGTCATGTCCCCGATCTCATCCGGGACTCCGAACTCCTTCGGCACATCAGAACTCATAAACTCATAATATAACTGTCATCGAAACCTTAAGCGTGCGGACCCTACGGGTTCGAGAACAATGTAGACATGACCTAGAACTATTCTCGGTCAATAACCAATAGCGGAACCTGGATGCTCATATTGGCTCCCACATATTCTACGAAGATCTTTATCGGTCAAACCGCATAACAACATACTTTGTTCCCTTTGTCATCGGTATGTTACCTGCCCGAGATTCGATCGTCGGTATCTAATACCTAGTTCAATCTCGTTACCGGCAAGTCTCTTTACTCGTTACGTAATGCATCATTCCGTAACTAACTCATTAGCTACATTGCTTGCAAGGCTTATAGTGATGTGCATTACCGAGAGGGCCCAGAGATACCTCTCCGACAATCGGAGTGACAAAACCTAATCTCGAAATACGCCAACCCAACATGTACCTTTGGAGACACCTGTAGTACTCCTTTATAATCACCCAGTTACGTTGTGACGTTTGGTAGCACCCAAAGTGTTCCTCCGGTAAACGGGAGTTGCATAATCTCATAGTTACAGGAACATGTATAAGTCATGAAGAAAGCAATAGCAACATACTAAACGATCAAGTGCTAGGCTAACGGAATGGGTCAAGTCAATCACATCATTCTCCTAATGACGTGATCCCGTTAATCAAATGACAACACATGTCTATGGTTAGGAAACATAACCATCTTTGATTAACGAGCTAGTCAAGTAGAGGCATACTAGTGACTATATGTTTGTCTATGTATTCACACATGTATCATGTTTCCGGTTAATACAATTCTAGCATGAATAATAAACATTTATCATGAGATAAGGAAATAAATAATAACTTTATTATTGCCTCTAGGGCATATTTCCTTCAATCGGACTCTATCCCAGCAAGCCACGTTCCAAACAACGAACCTACCGAGTCCGGGGGAGTAATGTTAAAGGCAATTTGCACCGTGCGCCACAAGACTCTCGCCAATGGGCACTCGAAGAAGAGGTGCTTAATGGTCTCGTCCCGATCACAGAAGCTACACCTAGTAGAGCTTGTCCAATTGCGCTTAACCAAGTTGTCCTTTGTTAAAATGACTTGTTTATGTACAAACCACATAAACACTTTAATCTTCAAAGGAACTTGAACTTTCCAAACATGTTTGGAACTAGGAATGATGCTAGAGTTAATGACATCGATATACATCAACTTAACCGTAAACACTCCAGACCTAGTAAGTTTCCAACACAATTGATTGGGCTGATGATCTAACTGAACCTCCATCAGTCTAGTCACCAGATGAAGCCAAGCTTCCCACCTATCACCAATAAGCACCCTCCGAAACTGGATATTAAGGGGAACGGACTGCATAATCGTTGCAACCAGCGCGTCACGTCGTTGAACAATACGATATAGGGATGGATACTGTAACGCCAATGGTGTATCACCAAGCCACGTATCCTCCCAGAAACGGGTATTGTTACCATTACCGACGACAAACTTTGTTCTATTAAAGAAGGCGGCCTTAACTCTCATAAGCCCCTTCCAAAACGGCGAGTCCGTTTGTCTCACGGTCACCTGTGACAAAGTCTTGGACTACAGATACTTGTTACGAAGAATCTGTGCCCACGTTGAGTCTGTCTCAACAGATAACTTATACAGCCACTTACTGAGAAGGCATCTGTTCTTGACCTCAAGATTCTCAATACCCAGACCCCCTTGGTCCTTTGGTCGACAGATTACATCCCATTTGGCAAGTCTGTACTTTCTCTTAAGATCATCACTCTGCCAAAACAATCTTGATCGGTAAAAGTCCAGCCTTTTCCGAACCCCAACTGGAACTTGGAAGAAAGATAGAAGGAACATCGGCATACTCGTGAGCACCGAATTGATAAGAATCAGCCGGCCTCCATAAGACATGAGTTTGCCCTTCCAACAACTGAGTTTTTTCTCAAACCGATCCTCGATGCACTTCCACTCTCTGTTTGTTAGCTTACGATGGTGAATGGGTATACCTAGGTACGTGAAAGGTAAAGCCCCTAACTCACATCCAAACAATTGCCTATAAGCCTCTTGTTCCTCCTTGGCTCTACCAAAGCAGAACAACTCGCTTTTGTGAAAGTTAATCTTTAATCCGGATAATTGTTCAAATAAGCATAACACTAGCTTCATATTTCTCGCTTTTACCAAGTCATGCTCCATAAAGATGATTATATCATCAGCGTACTGCAGAATGGAGACACCCCCGTCAACCAGATGAGGCACCAAGCCACCCACCTGACCGGCCTCCTTTGCCCTTCCTATAATAATTGCCAACATGTCCGCCACAATGTTGAACAAAATAGGAGACATCGGATCACCTTGCCTCAGGCCTTTGTGTGTTTGGAAATAATGACCTATATCGTCATTCACTTTAATTCCAACACTCCCTTTTTGCGTGAAGGACTCTACCTGGCGTCGCCAAGCTTCATCGAATCCCTTCATACGCAAGGCCTGTTGAAGGAAGGGCCATTTGACTTTGTCATACGCTTTCTCGAAATCCACTTTGAAAATATCCCCGTCCAGCTTTTTCGTGTGGATCTCATGGAGCGTTTCATGAATGTTCCTGTCCGGCATGAAAGCAGTTTGGGTAGGCTGTACCACAGCGTGCACAATCTTTGTGAGCCTATTAGTCCCAACCTTGGTAAAGATTTTGAAGCTAACATTTAGAAGACAGATGGGCCTGAATTGCTCAATTCTCACAGCCTCTGTTTTCTTAGGGAGAAGGGTTATCGTACCAAAATTCAACTGGAAAAGTTGAAGCTGTCCAGAGAAGAGATTATTAAACAGAGGCAACAGATCCCCCTTAATAATATGCCAGCACTTCTTATAAAACTCCACCGGAAGACCATCAGGGCCCAGTGCCTTATTATTTTTCATCTGCGATATGGCCTCGAACACCTCTTTCTCAGAAAAAGGAGCCGCGAGAATATCATTCTCCACCGCTGTGAGTTGAGGGACATCCTCAACCCTGGACTCATCCAAGGACACGCAGTTATCCTCAGGAGGACCAAACAGCTGCTTGTAGTACTCAGTAATATACTGCTTAAGGTTTTCATGACCTACAATTGTTCATTCATCTTGCTCAAGCTGAAAGATCCTCTTCTTTCTATGTTTACCATTAGCGATCATGTGAAAAAATTGAGTGTTCGCATCCCCCTGGACTACTCGCCGGACCTTGGCCCGCAACGCCCACTTCAATTCCTCCTCTCGAAGGAGTTCTTTCAGCCTCATCTCCGCATCAAGCTTGGCATGAAGCTCCATGGCCGGCAGAACCGTGGTTTCAGCTTTCACATCTAGGGCCTGAATAAGGGAAAGGAGCCTTTCCTTCTCGACCTTATAAATCCCGCTAAGATGTTTAGCCCAACCACGCAGGAAGCTTCTCAAATGCCTAATCTTATTCTACCAGCGCTGGATCGCAGTCTTCCCTCCTGAATCCTTAGCCCACTCTCTGGCTACGAGATCAAAGAAACCTTCTCGCTCAAACCAAGCCAGCTCAAACGAGAAGGAGTTTTTATTACCCAGGGGGTGGCCTCACCGGAGTCCACAAACAACGGCGTGTGATCAGAAATCCCACGGGACAAAGCCTGAACTGTTACTAGAGGACTTCTATTCCCACTCGACGCTCGCCAACACTCTATCCAACTTCTCATACGTCGGATTTGGCAACGCATTAGCCCAGGTAAATTTCCTACCAGAGAGCTCAATTTCTCTCAGGTCAAGACTTTCAATGATAGTATTAAACATGAATGACCATCGGCCATCAAAGTTATCATTGTTCTTATCCTCACGCCGTCTAATGATATTGAAATCGCCCCCCACCAGGATAGGAAGCTGCTCGGAGCCGCAAATCCTAACGAGATCCGCCAAGAACTCGGGCTTGAGTTCGGGTTGTGCAGCCCCATATACTGCAACCAGAGCCCAATTAAAACCATCCTCCTTCGATCTAACCCAAAACTTGACCGCAAAGTCACCCATAACCACACTTCGAACCTCGAGCGCTTCGCATCGAACGCCGAGCAAGATCCCACCCGATCTCCCTCTTGGTGGCAAGCAACGCCAATCGAAGTCAATCCCGCCCGACAAAGTACTAAGAAACTGAGGTGCAAAATTATCTCTACCGGTCTCCGATAGAGCTATAAAATCTAATCGATGCTCGACCGCCGCCTCAGCAAGAAATCTTCTTTTAGCCAAGTCCTTTAGACCTCTGCTATTCCAAAAGATTCCCTTCATAGTTCATCATGGAATTTTTTAGCCGTATGAATCCTAGCACTCCTATGCACCGCGGACACCGGGTACACCTTCCGTTTCCACTTGCGTTTCGGGTTAACATGGCTTTGTAACTGGTCCTCACAACCCATCGCAGAAGGTCCATGCAAAACTGCCTGAGAAGTTTCCTCCTCCTCCTCCGCCTCCGGAATAGCATGAATAAGGTCCGCACAGAAAGGATCAAGCACCCTGACCCCCAGAGCCTCAACCTCAGAATCACTCATAGGCCTAACCGCCGCAATGTTACGAATCATCTCTAAGGCCCTCTCAGCCTCTAGATCAAGAAGGTCATTAACGGAATTGGAGATTTCAGTGACATTACTACCAAGTGAGACTCCTAATTGATTTGCATTTTCAACAATCTCATCATTAGAAAAATGCATGATGGAACTAGAAATATTAACCGACATACCGGTAGTGGCCTCAACGTCACGAAGCTTGGCCGCCCTCATGGCGCACCGCTGCTGGATGTCGTCCACATCAGGCATAGTCTGGAGGCGATCGCTCACCCGTCGCCCCTCACACATCTGGTCATGAATCCCTCCAAACGCAATCACCTCCTCACGAGAGAACCTGGACAGGGTAGGACCACCTGCCTCACTCCTCTGGCAAGGCTGAGCAGAAGCCCCGACCACCGGCGATGGGCTCACCCCACAAGGCGGAGCTGGAGGTGAACGGGGGGAAGGGAGTGCATGGGTGAAAGGATCGAGATGGACCTAGAGGGGGGGGGGTGAATAGGTACAATTACAAATTTTAATTACTACTTGACAATTTTTAGGCAATAATGCGGAATATGAAGATGAGCCTAACAATTGCACGTGAGCACAAACTACTAAGCAAGTAACACAAACACGTAAGTAGGCAAGCACAATATAATGTATGCAAGTGTAAAGAGACAAGTAACCACAAGTAGAGAGTTAAGGTTAGGAATAACCGCAACTCCGGGAGACGAGGATGTAAGCCGATGTTCACTCCCTTGGAGGAGAGCTAGTCACCGTTAGAGGGATGGATGTTACCACGAAGGCACACCAACGCCACGAAGGCTCACCCTATTCTCCCTTCGAGACAACACCACGGAGGCGTTTCTCAACCACTAGTGGTAGACCTTGGGGTGGTCTCCAAACCCTCACAAACTTTTCCGAGGGTAATCACAAAGGTCGATTCCTCTCCGGATGACTCCTACCGCCTAGGAGTCTCCAACCTCCAAGAGTAACAAGAACGATGGGGAAATGCTCAAAACTTGCTCAAGTCACGAATTCCTTTGGTGCAAAGAAGGGGAAGAAGTGGATCTATCACTTGATTGGAGAACTTCTCTCAAAAAGCTCCTAGAACACTTGGAATCTAGGATTTAGTGTGGATGAATGAGAGAGAAAGTGAGGAGTGTTCTTATGGGGATCAAAGTGAATGGTCAACCCTATCCCGTGGAAGGGAAGGGAGTATATATAGGTGGTGGGAAAAAGTGACCGTTTGGGGTACAGGATGGCCGGACGTCCGGAGAACGTCGGACGTCCGGAGGCCCAAATGGGTCCGGACGTCCGACAGTCATCGGACGACCGGCCGCTGTGAAAAGTGTGACCCACAATCCAGTGTACAGGATACGGACGTCCGAGCTGGGCCGGACATCTGTAAGAATGCTTCTGATGTGAATGAAAGTGCGTTATGTCAACTAGAGGGGGTGGTGAATAGGCGATTTTTATGAATTCTTCACTGAGGAATTTGCCGGTGAGGAAATTCCTTAGCGAAGAACTATTAGCAGCGGAATAAGTACTCAGAAGTAAGCATAACACAATACAAGCATGGTCATCATGATGAAATGAAGACTAGCACAGAGTACAGAAAGCGTAATCACAGGATAACACAAGATGAAGACAAACAGACTGAAGAAATTGAACTGAGGAAACTCTTCAGTCAAAGTCTTCAAACACAGATATGAACAAACACTCAACACAGTAATGAGGAAATGAAAGGGTTGAGGAAATAGAACCAGTTAGGTTGGTGAAGACAATGATTTGGTAGACCAGTTCCAACTGCTGTCTCAGTTGTACGTCTGGTTGGAGCGGCTGAGTATTTAAACTCGAGGACACACAGTCCCGGACACCCAGTCGCTGAGCACGCAGCTCAGGACACCCAGTCCTCACCGTATTCTCCTTGAACTAAGGTCACACAGACCTCGTCCAATCACTCGTGGTAAGTCTTCAGGCGACTTCCAAACCTTCACAGACTTGGTCACTCGGCGATCCACAATTCCTATTGGATGCTCTAGACCTTGACGCCTAACCGTCTGGAAGAAGCACAATCTTCAAAGGTAACAAGCATCGGATCCACGCAGGATCAATTTCTTCAGTGATGCTCAATCACTTTGGGTTTGTAGGGGTTTGGTTTTGGGTTTTCCTCACTCGATGATTTTCGCTCAAAGTCCTCGGAGGATGGGTTGCTCTCAAATGACAAGTGTCAAGTTCTCTCGGAGCAGCCAACCAGCTAGTGGTTGTAGGGGGCGGCTATTTATAGCCTAGGGAGTAGCCCGACATGATAAGACATAAATGCCCCTCAATGATATAACTGTTAGGTGAATAAGATATTTTGGGACAACTGGCGCGCAGCACAGCAACGGTCGGAAATTTGACTCTCAAATTCCTCAGGGCTATCATGTTCCTCACTGTGTAGGTAATTCGCACTGACGAATTCCTAACTCCTCAGTCAGAACAAATTCATTAGCGACCAGAAGAACTTCGTCTCTGTCACTGAAGAAAGTGACTGAACTGTATGAGATTTCCAAAGGCTTCACTCGAAGGGATTGGTAGGTGTAGGATTTTGAGTTGAGCATCACATGGAAAATTTTCCTTAGTATTTCCTCGACCCCCTTTAACAGTACGGTGTTTCCTATGACTCAAGAAAGAGAAAATGAAACTACGAAAACAAAAGTCTTCACGCTTCATGTTCCACAAATGAATACCAAGTCTTCAAGGTCACACCAATTTCTTCACTTTCAAAGTCTTCAGAAAGTCTTCAGAATATCAAAGTCTGCAGTTGAAGAACTTCATTTTTAGGGGTCGACTTTCTCTGTAAATATCAAACTCCTCATAGACTTATAGACCTGTGTATACTCACAAACGCATTAGTCCCTTAACCTATAAGTCTTCAATACACCAAAATCACTAAGGGGCACTAGATGCACTTACAGTCTCCCCCTTTTTGGTGATTGATGACAACATAGGTTAAGTTTTCAACGGGGATAAACATATGAGGTGTATACACTGATATTGAGGAATTTGATTATAAGATATAGTAGAACTCCCCCTGAAGATGTGCATAGTGAGGAATTTGCTTTTGTGGCAATGCACATTTGAAGAGTTGAATCATGGAGATCTCCCCCTATATCTTGTAATTCATACACACATTTGATATATAATATGAAGAATTTGAAATGCATGATGAAATATGGTGCCCGATGAGATTCAGCATGCGTGCAATGTCATTAACGAGGAATAAGCATGCAAAGCATAATGCAACAAAAGTATCAGCGCACCATCGGGTTTAAGATTACAACTCGATCCAAATAAAAGTTTCAGAAGAACGAGAGTTGTAACTTAAAAAATGCCCTTAATATAGACCCGTTTGAAGACTAACTCAGATTTCTCCCCCTTTGTCATCAAATGACCAAAAGGATTGAAACTGAGGACTAACGCCCCTAAAGAATTTCAATTCGATGGAGGAGCGCCAGCGTTGTCGGGGTTGTTTGTTGTAGCAGGGCCTGCCACAGTGTCGTCCAAATCTTCATACTCATCAGTGTCACACGATGAAGAATAAGAGCTGGCCACCAGTGGAGGAATTTTCACCCTCTTGAATTTCTTCGGAGGAGGTGCAGACCAGTCAAATTCTTCCTTGAGACCCATAGTCTTCAGTTCTTCAGCGCTATAGACATGAGTGAGGACAGCCCAGGTGCGGTTAAAGGTTTCATGAAGGCAGTATTGGTTCTTCTTCACTGCATTGTGTGTTGAGGTCATATTGTGAAGAAGTGCACCAAACTGACGCTTTACCCATTTGTGATTGCGATCAACCTTCTGATGAAGACTAAGGAGTAACTCACGGTCAGTCATCACCCTGGGTGCTGTGGCTTGATGATTTTGCTTGGCTGAGGTATTTGCGGCAGAGTCATGTGTGGCAGAATCGTCATTGGTAGAGTAAGATGCAGCCTTGCGAAATTGACCATCCAATGGACGAATGCCTTCATCGATCACAGCAGCGGCCTTGCCTTTATCATCAGCTGATGAAACTATCCGTTTGAGGACTTCAATGGGAGGCAAGTAGCTACCGTGGTTCAGAGTGTCAGCTTTGTAATTCAGTGAAGGTCTTGCCCTGATGAATCTCATAATCCAAGGAGCATAGGGCTTCAGCTTGAATGGTGACATAGCAATATTGGCCAGAGTCCTCATGAAGAAATCATGGAAGTTGACGGGAACGCCATGAATGATGTTGAAAAGCATATTCTTCATGATGCCAACGACTTCTTCATCATTTGAGTCGTGGCCTTTGATGGGACTCATTGTCTTCGTCAGAATTCGATAGACAGTCCGAGGCACATAGAGTAATTCCTTGACGAGGAATTTGGTTCGTGGGGCCTGCCTTGGCTTCAAAGGCTTCATCCGCACTTGCATATAGTGATTTGAAAGTTCTGGTTCGTTGTAGACACAACGAGCACCATCAAGTGGAGGACTGAGTGGTAGAGCACGAAGCAATTCAGTTGCTGGTGCCTTGTAGTGAGTATTTTCAGACATCCAGTCTAATACCCATGAGTTCACGTCTTCAGCGTCTCCGGTGATGTGCAGAGTTGCATAGAATTGAAGAATGAGTTCTTCATTCCAGTCACAGATATCAGTGCAGAAATTCAGAAGTCCTGCATCGTGAAGAACACTGAGGACTGGCTCAAAGCCGGGCAGAGACTCCATGTCCACATGAGGAATATGTGCATGATCGAAGACTTTGTCTTTGTTGAAGAGCACTAAGGAATAGAAATTGGCTTGACTGGCAGTCCAGAAACGCCTCTTCCTTATGCGAGCAGAATCATATGGATTATAATCAGTGAAGAATACGTGCTCGGCAAAGAAATCTTCAGCCTTGAACTTCTATTTGCTTGAGAACGGATTCTTTGGCTTTGGCAGAGGGGTGTCAGTGAGTTGCATCACCACCTCAGGAATCGCGAGTTCAGGTTCTTCAGGCTGAGGAATTTCTTGTTCCTCAACAGGTGCAGTCTGAGGATCAGCAGTAGCAGGTTCATCAGCACTAGTGGCTGGAATTTCTTCATGGACAGATGAAGTGGGATGAGTTTCTTCAGAGCCCATTCGAACAGTTGGAGCAGGGGACTGAGGTATCTGTTGGATTGGGGTGAAGAGTGGAGAATTTGGATGCTGACTTTCCCAAAAGTCACCGTTCATCACTGGCGTTGTGCTTCCAATATCCACATCTTCTTCAAGTTCCTCAACACCGGCCTCTTCAGCTGTGAGGTGAGGCATAGGCGAGGAAATGATTGGGGTTGAAGGGATTGCTTCCACTTCAATTTCTTCATCAATCTGCTCTGACGAAGCAGCAGAATGATTTTCTTCATCAGATCCGCTTGGGATCTCATAGTCTTCTCCAAAAGGAACAAGGTCCTTTGATGGCATGGAGGAAATCGGAACAGCATCAATTGGATTTTCGAGTGATCTGGTCATTGGCTTCATTTTCTTCGCAGCCAAAGAGTTTGACGCAGTTGATGCCTTCCTTTTCTTTACTGCAGCTCGCTCTGCAGCCTTGGTCTTCTTCACATCAGAAGCAGATGGAAGAATTGGAGTTGGTGTGGGCGTGGGAGGAGCTGAGGAATCTGGTTCATTTTCTTTAGGCGCAACTGATGCAGTTGCTCCGATCTCTTCAGTTTCTTCAGGCGCACCACTAGTGGATGCCCTGGCAATTTCTTCAGCGGCTGGAATTTCTTCACCAGCCCTGGAACGAGCATGTTCTTCAGCAGGCTGAAAGTCATCAGCGGTGCTGGCATGTTCTTCAGCAGGCTGAGCAGAGTCTGCAGCCTGAAGATTTTCTTGTTGCGATGGGGCTACAACATTTGTGAATTTCTTCGTCAGATTGACGAATCTTACTTTAGCTCCTTGCCAATCAGCATAGTAGGCATCAAAGTCATTGCTGAGGGCTTGAATTTCAGACTGAGCCTGGAGAAGTTCCTCAGGTGTCATTCTGACAACGTTTTTCTTCAGGAGCTTCTCCTTTCTGTATTGAGCTTTCTTGATCTCTCTTGCCTTTTCAAACTTCCATTTCTCTTCAGTGATGAAATGGGTCAACATATGACTTTGTCCAGGGGTCAGATGAAAATCAGGCATTGGGGTGTTTGGATCCTTGTGCCAGAGATCAATATAATCGAGGATTTTTCTCAGATACAACAGAAGTGGCACAGATGTGCCTTTGGCTCTAGCGGCCTTCACCTGTTTGTCTCTGATGATTTCTGCGAGTTCATCATCAGAAGCTTCATCATCAGAAGGCACATGGAATGCGACATGTTTTTTCTTTGGACTTGGCCGAGGACCTCGTCCAGCTGTTGCTTTGGTCTTCAACAGTGTGGGGCCTGATGAGGAAATTGGTGCAGCTGAGGAACTTGCTGAAACACCAGAGGCAATCGAGAAACCAGCAGTCCTTTGACATGTAGCCAGATGCACAGGAGCTGAGGACTTTGAAGGAGCTATTGAGGACTTTGGTGGAGCTGTAGCAGTGTGAGAAATTTGCCGTGAGGGCACTGTTGGTGAAGCACTTGGCTTATGAGCAGGCTTCTTTGGCATGGATTTCCTCGGTTTGACCGAGGCCTCAGTAGCAGTAGTAGTGGCAGAATCCTCATTGAATTTCTTCACTGCCTCCTTGGCTTGTCTTGCCAATTTAGCTTGGCGCTTAGCCCATTCTTCAGGAAAGTCAGCACCACGTTTGATGCTTGTGGGGTCAGCTACTTGGCCAGGTGCCAATGGAGCTCTTGGGCATGGAGGATTGAGGGCGAATTTCCTCATGTACTTTGGAGTCACATATCTGTATTCCCTCCATTCCCTTGCCCATCTCCGTTCAATCCTCTGAATGCGCACCTTGCGCTGATTTTTGTTTTCTTTGCCAAATTTTGCTTCATCAGGTGTGCAATAGTCAGCATAAATTTCCTCAGGGATTTCAAACGCAGTCATAACCTCAGGTTTCTTTCCTCCTTTCTGCGGCTTCTTACCGTCTGCCATATTCTTCAGTTGAGGAATTTGAACAATCGAGTTCTCTGAAGAAGTATGCAGTTTTTCTTCGAGGAACGCTGCAAATGAGTTAAGTTGATGAGAACCTAGTGATTCAGCAGCAGACATGAGTACCTGTGAACAGAGTACAAGTGCGAGGAATTCGGAGAGGTCATATGCGTTCTGAGGAGGTTTTTCGAAAAGAACAAGTTTTGAGGAATTTGACCAGATGAACCTTGAGGAATTTCACTAAGCGTTCTTGTCTTAGGTTCCAGAGTTGTATAGATCGAAGATCCACACAATTAGGGAATCTTGAAGAAAATGATTGCTTAGAGAAACAGTTCAAGATCATATGATGTGTGGTGTTCATATGTGTGAAGATTTGAAGAATAAACACCTTTGAAGATTTTCAGGAAAGTTTGAGAATCAAAGTGAGCAATAAAAGTAACTTTTAATTACCCGAAGTGAAGAACACGACGAACTGAGAAGAACAGATGTGAAGTTCGTCAGGTTAGATCTCCCACGCCCACTTGGCAGAGGAAGACAGCTACGGCGGCGGCGGAGTGAAGATTTCCGCGGTCGGCGTGAGTACGATGACGACGAGGTCGAGGCAGCGAAGCTCTTCCTCACCGGCGACGATGGAGTAGCGGCGGCGCTAGGGTTTGAGGAGCTCGAGTGAGAGAGTAGAGATCGACCGGAGTAAATGAAGTGAGGAAGGGGAGAGGGGTATTTATAGACATGGTGAAAAACTGTTCGCCCGAAGATTTGGGATGAACGTGCCCCTGCCCTTTCTCCTTCACGCGACATGTGTCACCCACGTACTGTGTAGTTGAGATCGTGTACGACCGTGGGTGAATAGAATAATGCATTGTGGGATGCGGAACGGTTTGAGCGGCAAAACTGAAAATTTGGATAAGATTTGTTTTAAAGTTTCGTTCGCAATTCCTTTAGCTGACAAGGACACAGTGAAGATTTTGAACGAGTTTCAAATAGAGCGCATATGAAGAATTTGTGAATAGATTGGGTTGAGTATAGCATAGAGGGGGAAGGGTCCGATCACATTCACTTAGCAGAAAAAGCAACTTGAAGAAATAGCTATAAGTGAATGTTGTAGAGGACATAAACGCATATATATATATATATATATATATAGCCAATGAAGAAAAACGAAGGAAACAATGAAGATTTTGAAAAGTTGAAGAATTTGAAAAACCGAAGAATTTCAAAACTGAGGAAAAACTCAAATTGAAGATTTTCAACTTTTTGTGGTGGCGTGACCCACCGTATAAGAATGATGATTTCAGACACCGCGTACAATTGTCGTAGGGTTCTGAGAATCAAATTCTTCATTAATTTCTTCACACTTAGAGTGTTATTCTTCATTGATTGAAGAAAAACGTTTCTTCATGTGTTGCACATCTAAGTCATCAATTTTGCATAAGTGTTAGGATGTGTGTCCTTTTCAAAGAACATTCGAAGATTCTAAGATATTTAGCTCACACCGCAACTTGCTAAATCTCTTCTCATCCAAGGGCTTAGTGAAGATATCAGCTAGCTGTTCTTCAGTCTTCACGTGCTCGATGGAGATGTCGCCCTTCAACACATGATCACGAAGAAAATGATGACGAATCTGAATGTGCTTTGTCTTCGAGTGCTGAACTGGGTTGTGAGCAATCTTGATGGCACTCTCATTGTCGCAGAGGAGAGGCACATTCTTCACGTTGACGCCATAGTCCTTGAGTGTTTGCTTCATCCAAAGCAGTTGAGTACAGCAAAAGCCAGCAGCAATGTATTCAGCTTCCGCAGTGGACAGTGATTCACAGTTCTGTTTCTTCGAGGACCAACAGACCAAAGATCGTCCGAGGAAATGACAAGTGCCAGAAGTTGACTTGCGGTCCACACGATCACCAGCATAGTCAGAGTCAGAATATCCAATGAGATCAAAAGCAGAGCCCTTGGGGTACCATAATCCTAGTGTTGGTGTGTGAGCTAGATATCGAAGAATATGCTTCACAGCCTTATGGTGTGATTCCTTCGGTGCAGCTTGAAATCGGGCACACATGCAAACACTAAGCATTATATCTGGCCTAGATGCACATAAGTACAATAAAGAACCAATCATGGAGCGGTATACCTTGTGATCGAAGTCAATACCATTTTCATCAGTGCATAGATGGCCATTTGTGGGCATAGGAATTTTGACGCCTTTGCAATCTTGCATGCCGAATTTCCTCAGTACATCTTTGAGGTATTTCTCCTGAGATATGAATATGCCATTGCGCTGTTGACGAATTTGAAGACCTAAGAAGAATTTCAACTCTCCCATCATAGACATTTGATATTCTTCACTCATCATATAGGCAAATTCATCACTATAACGTTGGTCAGTACAGCCAAAGATAATATCATCAACATATATTTAGCACACAAATAGTTCACCATCATAAGATTTAGTAAAGAGAGTAGGGTCAAGTGAACCGGGTGTGAAGCCATTCTTCACGAAGAATTCCTTCAATGTATCATACCACGCCCGAGGGGCTTGCTTGAGGCCATAGAGGGCCTTATTAAGTCTGAAGACTTTGTCATGATTCTTTGGATCTTCAAAACCTGCGGGTTGAGCAACATATACTTCTTCCTCAAGCTTACCATTGAGGAATGCACTTTTCACATCCATTTGATATAAGATGATATCATGATGGTTAGCATAAGCAAGTAATATGCGAATAGCCTCAAGTCTAGCAACAGGTGCAAAAGTTTCATCGAAATCAATTCCTTCAACCTGTGTGTAGCCTTGAGCTACCAGTCGTGCCTTATTCCTCACCACAAGGCCATTTTCATCTTGCTTGTTGCGGTAGATCCACTTTGTGCCAATGATATTATGCTTGCAAGGATCTGGACGTTTGACCAGTTCCCAGACATTGTTGAGCTCGAACTGATGTAATTCTTCTTGCATAGCCTGAATCCACTCCGGCTCCAAAAATGCTTCATCTACCTTAGTGGGCTCTGTGATAGAGACAAAAGCATAGTGCCCACAAAAGTTAGATAAACGTGAAGCTTTTGAGCGTGTGAGAGGACCTGGTGCTCTAATGTCATCGATGATCTTCTCCACTTGCACTTCTTTTGCAACGCGAGGATGAGCTAGTTGTCGCTAAGGAGTTTGGTCAGCATTTTATTCAGCACCATTTTCCTCAGCATTTTCTTCAGGTGTATCAGCTTGATGTTCTTCATGAACTGGAATGAATTCTTCAGCAAATTTTTCAGTAGGAATGACATCCTCAGTTGCCTTGAACTTGATAGAATCCTCAGGTGCTGGTTCATCTAACACAGAAGGTAGGTGCTCTCTTTGCGAGCCATTAGTTTCATCGAACCGCACATCTACAGTGTCAACAATCTTGTGAAGAACAATGTTGAAGACTTGTAGGTGTGCGAGTCCTTTCCGTAACCAAGCATAAAACCTTCATGTGCTTTCGGTGCAAATTTAGAATTGTGGTGAGGATCTCTAATCCAACATTTAGCACCGAAGACTTTGAAATAACTCACATTGGGTTTCTTGTCAGTGAGGAGTTCATAGGCCGTCTTCTTGAAGAATTTGTGAAGATATACTCTGTTGATGATGTGGCACGCAGTATCAATTGCATCAATCCAAAAATGATGAGGCGTTTTGTATTCATCAAGCATAGTGCGAGCCATCTCAACAAGAGTTCTGTTCTTGCGCTCCACGACGCCATTTTGCTGAGGAGTATAGGGAGCAGATAACTCATGAGTAATACCAAGTTCATCAAGATAGTCATCAAGACCGGAATTCTTGAACTTAGTTCCATTGTCACTTCTGATGTGCTTGATCTTCACACCAAAGTTGGTTGAAGCCCTCGAGGAAAAACGTTTGAAGACTTCCTGCACTTCATGTTTGTAAGTAACAATGTGTACCCATGTATATCGAGAGTAATCATCAACAATGACAAAACCATATAGAGATGCATCATTAGTGACTGCTGAGTAATGATTAGGTCTGAAGAGGTCCATGTGAAGCAATTCGAATGGACGAGTAGTGGTCATGATAGTCTTCGCTGGATGCTTGGCCTTGGTCATTTTTCCAGCTTCACAGGCTCCGCATAAGTGATCCTTGAGGAATTTGACATTCTCAATGCCAATGACATGCTTCTTCTTCGCAAGCGTGTGCAAATTCCTCATGCCTGCGTGACCAAGTCGTCGATGCCATAGCCAGCCTTCTGAAGCTTTTGCAAGTAGACACACGGCTGGTTGTGGTCCTGTAGAGAAATCAACAATATACAAATCTCCTCTCCTAAAGCCTTCGAAGACTTTGGAATTGTCAGCTTCCATAATCACAACACATCGATACTTGCCAAAGACAACAACCATATCAAGATCACAAAGCATTGAGACTGACATGAGGTTGTATCCTAAGGACTCAACAAGCATGACTTTGTCCATGTGTTTATCCTTAGAGATCGCAACCTCACCAAGACCCAATACCTGACTTTTGCCTTTGTCAGCAAAGATGATGTGCTTTAGATGTGACGGTGATAAGGGAGCATCCATCAAAAGATTCTTGTCACCAGTCATGTGATTTGTACATCCACTATCGAGGACCCATTCAGTGGTTTTGGGTTGATCATCCTGCAGATGAATTAGTGTAACTTACAATCTCATATGCTTCATCAATGAAGAATATGATATCAAGTTCATCAGATGAATTTCATCAAGCAGTAAACAGATATAGCAGTAGGAGGACGTGTGAAAGTTTATTTCATCATGATTCGCCTGCGTCCTTTCAGGCAATTTTGTCAGGTCCCCAGCAAATTCTTCAGACATTAAGGCACATCTGGAGACCTGACCCTGCAGAAGAGATTAGTTCTTTTTCTTCACCACCCACATCTGAAGGGGTGGCAAAGAGTTCATCACTCTGCGAGCACCATACGAGAATGGTGGCATAGAAGCCAAACCATTTCATTTCACATAAGAGGGGTTAGGGTAAGCATATGAATAAGCAGAGAAATTCTTCGAGGACTTATGAACATAATGGTTTGAAGAATAATGCACATATTCATAGCCCTTAGCTCTACCCTGCGAAACAGAGTTGTTAGCACGATGATAATCATATGAGGACTTTGATCCATTTGAGGAATTTGATCCATATGAAGAATTTGATCTGGGGTTCCTGTTCTTCACTGGTGGTGTCATGAGGACATTCACCTGAAGACTTTCAAGGCACTTCTTGGGAACCCAGATTTTCTTCATAGGAGAACCGTTCCTGCAGTTAGTGCCAACATATCTAGCAAATACTTCACCATTCTGATTTTTGAACAGTTTATAGTTGGAGTCAAATGACTCATCAGAAGGATGAGGAGATTCACATGTAAAGCCAGATAAGTTAGATGGATCAACTGGAGGTCCCTTTGCAGCAACCCATGAGGTTTTGGGGTACTGCTCAGGCTTCCAATATGTTCCATCAGCATTAAGTTTCCTCTCAAAGGCGATACCCTCTTTCCTAGGGTTTCTGTTGAGGATCTACTTTTTAAGCACATCACAAAGAGTCTGATGCCCTTTGAGGCTTTTGTACATGCCTGTCATGTAAAATTCCTTCAGCCCTGCATCGTTAGTGATACTAGCAATGTCCTCAGATGAGGAATTAGTGATAGCAGAGGCAGGTGAAGAATTTGTAACAGTTGAAGCATTTGAACATTCAGGTGAAGAATTAGCAGATTCACGTTCAATGCACTTTAAGCATGGAGGAACAAATTCTTCCTGAGAAGCGCTGATTTGTTGAGCTAGTAATGAATCGCGCTCCTTCTGAAGATCTTCATAACTCACTCTTAGCTTCTCAAGATCTTGCTTTCTTTGAAGAAATTCATAAGAAAGTTTCTCATGATCAGATAAGAGAGTGTTATGATGACTTTGAAGGTTATCAAACCTAGACTAAAGTCTCTAAAGATTTTCAGTCAGGGCTTTAGTGCGATCCATTTCTTCACCCAACATATCATCACTTTTGTCTAGCATGTTTTGAACCTTTTCGAAAGCCCTTTGTTGTTTTACAGCAATCTTAGCAAGTTTAGAGTAGCTGGGCTTGAGATCCTCATCAGATTCATTTTCACTAGATTCAGAGGAGGTGTATTTGAGTACCTTTGCACCTTTTGCCATGAAGCAATAGGTGGGAGCGTAGTCATCATTATCTTCATTAGGTTTGCCGGTGGGGTCAGTTTCTTCAATGTTGAAGATGGACTTGCTAACGAAAGCAGTAGCGAAGGCCAGACTCGCCACACCAGATTCGGATTCTTCAGACGCCTCCTCTTCCTCATGTTCCTCAGACTCAGCTTCAGAGTCCATTTCCTTGCCAATGAATGCCCGAGCCTTCTTGGAGCTGCTCTTCTTGTGAGATGAAGACTTCGAGGATTTTGATGACAAAGATTTTGACGATTTCTTCTTCTTCTTCGCATCATCAGAACTGTAATACTTGTATTTCTTCTTCTTCAATTCCTTTTCCCACTGAGGACAATCTTGAATATAATGACCAGGTTTCTTGCATTTGTGGCACAGCCTTCTCTTATAGTCACTTGATGAGGAATCACTGCTTCTTGAGGATTTTCCAAAGCGACCACGTCTTGAGAACTTCTGGAATTTCTTCACGAGCAGTGCTAGCTCCTGGCTCAATTCTTTAGGATCACCAAGGCTACTACCAGAATCCTCACATTCAGACTCAGACACAACCTTGGCCTTCAGGGCACGTGGTTTGCCATAGCTCGAACCATAGAGATCTCTCTTTTCAGCAAGCTGGAACTCGTGAGTATTTAGCCTTTCGAGGATATCGGCAGGATCAAGAGACTTGTAGTCAGCCCGTTCTTGTATCATCAGACCCAGAGTATCAAATGAGGAATCAAGTGATCTCAACAGTTTCTTCACCACCTCATGGTCAGTGATGTCAGTGGCACCGAGGGCTTGAAGCTC
Organism: Triticum dicoccoides; assembly: GCF_002162155.2. NCBI lineage: Eukaryota > Viridiplantae > Streptophyta > Magnoliopsida > Poales > Poaceae > Triticum > Triticum dicoccoides. The sequence goes on from NC_041391.1 coordinate 30,949,939, forward strand.
ATTTGAGATGTCAGTGAGGCGATCAAAGGTTTGTTGGACATTTTCATTTTCGAGTCTTTTGAAGCGATTGAAAAGATTCCGAAGAACATCAACTCGAGAGTCACGCTGAGTTGAGACTCCTTCATTCACTTTGGACAGCCTATCCCAGATAAGCTTAGCAGTTTCCAAAGCACTCACTCTTCCATACTGTCCTTTACTCAGATAGCCACATATGATATTCTTTGCTTGAGAATCAAGTTGCTTGAATCTCTTCACATCGGTAGCGTTCAGTGAGGGTGAGACAGAGGGAACACCATTTTCCACAACATACCAGAGATCGTTGTCAATTGCCTCGAGATGCATTCACATCTTGTTTTTCCAGTAAGGGTAGTCCGTCCCATCAAAGGTAGGACACCCAGCCGAGACCTTGATCATACCTGCGGTCGACATAACTAAAACTCCAGGCGGTTAAACCAAAATCACACAGAACAAGGGAGTACCTTGCTCTGATACCAATTGAAAGTGCGTTATGTCGACTAGAGGGGGGGTGAATAGGCGATTTTTATGAATTCTTCACTGAGGAATTTGCCGGTGAGGAAATTCCTTAGCAAAGAACTATTAGCAGCGGAATAAGTACTCAGAAGTAAGCATAACAGAATACAAGCATGGTCATCATGATGAAATGAAGACTAGCACAGAGTATAGAAAGCGTAATCACAGGATAACACAAGATGAAGACAAACAGACTGAAGAAATTGAACTGAGGAAACTCTTCAGTCAAAGTCTTCAAACACAGATATGAACAAACACTCAACACAGTAATGAGGAAATGAAAGGGTTGAGGAAATAAAACCAGTTAGGTTGGTGAAGACAATGATTTGGTAGACCAGTTCCAACTGCTGTCTCAGTTGTACGTCTGGTTGGAGCGGCTGAGTATTTAAACTCGAGGACACACAGTCCCGGACACCCAGTCGCTGAGCACGCAGCTCAGGACACCCAGTCCTCACCATATTCTCCTTGAACTAAGGTCACACAGACCTCGTCCAATCACTCGTGGTAAGTCTTCAGGCGACTTCCAAACCTTCACAGACTTGGTCACTCGGCGATCCACAATTCCTATTGGATGCTCTAGACCTTGACGCCTAACCGTCTGGAAGAAGCACAGTCTTCAAAGGTAACAAGCGTTGGATCCACGCAGGATCAATTTCTTCAGTGATGCTCAATCACTTTGGGTTTGTAGGGGTTTGGTTTTGGGTTTTCCTCACTCGATGGTTTTCGCTCAAAGTCCTCGGAGGATGGGTTGCTCTCAAATGACAAGTGTCAAGTTCTCTCGGAGCTGCCAACCAGCTAGTGGTTGTAGGGGGCGGCTATTTATAGCCTAGGGAGCAGCCCGACATGATAAGACATAAATGCCCCTCAATGATATGACCGTTAGGTGGATAAGATATTTTGGGACAGCTGGCGCGCAGCACAGCAACGGTTGGAAATTTGACTCTCAAATTCCTCAGGGCTATCATGTTCCTCACTGTGTAGGTAATTCGCACTAACGAATTCCTAACTCCTCAGTCAGAACAAATTCATCAGCGACCAGAAGAACTTCGTCTCTGTCACTGAAGAAAGTGACTGAACTGTATGAGATTTCCAAAGGCTTCACTCGAAGGGATTGGTAGGTGTAGGATTTTGAGTTGAGCATCACATGGAAATTTTTCCTTAGTATTTCCTCGACCCCCTTTAACAGTACGGTGTTTTCTATGACTCAAGAAAGATAAAATGAAACTACGAAAACAAAAGTCTTCACGCTTCATGTTCCACAAATGAATACCAAGTCTTCAAGGTCACACCAATTTCTTCACTTTCAAAGTCTTCAGAAAGTCTTCAGAATATCAAAGTCTGCAGTTGAAGAACTTCATTTTTAGGGGTCGACTTTCTCTGTAAATATCAAACTCCTCATAGACTTATAGACCTGTGTATACTCACAAACGCATTAGTCCCTTAACCTATAAGTCTTCAATACACCAAAGTCACTAAGGGGCACTAGATGCACTTACAGTGAAAGTGTTGGACGTCCGGAGGGTTCGGACATCCGTAAAAATGTTTCTGTTGTGGAAGTGTCGGATGTCCGGAAGTGTCCGGACGTTCGGGCAATCAGGAAGGACCGAACGTCCGTAGAACACCGGACGTCCGAAGGTAAGGTAGCAACTTTGAGCAAGTTTTTCACAGATCCATTGATCCCCTCTTAATAGTGCGGGATCCCTATACTCAAGAACAAACCATAAATGAAGTCAACATCTTGTATCTCCATTCTTGAGTTATATGCTTTTGTCCCTAGTCATGATCCATGCACACAGTCTTTGGAACATAATCCTGAGATATACTTGATAAACATGATTAGTCCCGAGCATATGTGTTGTCATCAACATCAAAATATAATTAAGGGCATGATTGCACTTTCAATCTCCCCCTTTTTGGTAGTTGATGACAACTCATATGCATACTCATAATAGTAATCGGAAGTATTTGTTGTGGAGCTCAATAACCATAATAAGAATAAGTAGCGAGCGAGCTCCCCCTCAAAGTGATACCACAGATACTACTAAAAACAAAAATGAATGAGGGCTCCCCCTCAAACTGATGCCACAATAGTTGGATCACTTCATATAGATTCACAAATCTCAGATTCAACAAACTCATAACCAACAAACTCATAACATAGTTCAACAACTCATAACATAGTTCAACAAACTACTCCTAACATAGGTTCGATTACATAATGAGCTAGAGTAATGCATATGGAGCCTACTCCCCCTTTGGCATCAAGTATCCAAAAAAAAGAACTAGGGGGAATGACATGACAGTATTAAAGATCATCCTCATCATCATCATCATGAACACCACTGCCACCAGCCTCGTCAAAGAAATCAGCCCACTCAGGACCGGAGGGAAAACCAAAATCAGAAGGGGGAGCTGCAGGAAGACGCTCATCGTCACTCACATCATATATGCCTGAGTCTCTCAAACGAGCCTTCATAGCATTCTTGGAAGTGACCATGCGGGTGACCACATCGTGGTGTTGGGAGCAATGGAAGGTGAACATCTTCATCATGGCTGAATGAGACTTCCCAAGAAAACGAGCAATGCGCCCAAAGGGGGCATCACTGGAAGGAGGATGGGTAGCGTGAGAGGGAAAACTAGCGGCGGTGCGACTAGCAGTAGCGGGAGGAGGAGGAACATGGTCAGCCGCCATGTGAGGTGGGATGACCCATCTCTCATGTATATGAGTGCGTGCAATGGGAAAGGGAGCTACACTCTCGATAAATGCCTGAAGAAAAGGTGCATGAGGGAAAGCCCGCTTGTGCTGGAAGCTAGCAAGGCGAATCTCATGCCATAGAAAGTGTGGAACATTTATCTTTCCTTTAGGAGATGTGTAGAGGCGATGCATGAGATCAATGCAGTAGCTGCTGCAGGAGCCCTTGTCACCCATCTTGGGATAAATGGTGCGGATGACACACTGATAAAGATGTTGAATGGAAAACGCCAAAGACTTGATTTAGACCCTTTTGTTTTTCAGTACTAGACAAAGATGATATGGGTCTAAGGAGATCCGCACAGACCGCAATGCCTTTGGGCTTATGGTTGGGGTCATTGGTGTGGATTTTGAACCCAGTGTCGGGAAATCCAAGTGCGGTGACAAACTCAACATAAGATGTTGTGAGTGCAGTGTCGGAGGTCATCCATGTGACAGTGTTATCAGGAGCAAAGTAACATGTGGCATAAAACTGATGGATGGCAGCATGGTTAAAATCCTGTTGAAAGGCGAATGGAGCAGCTAGGTTTGATGACTCAATGAGCTCAATGGCTCCCGGGTATTTCTCCGGATGAGTGCGAATATGCTCAAGATCAATGCAAACATGAAGTGACAAGCCTTTAGGGATGACAATCCTGGTGAAGATGTCGGCTTGGACATTTGTGCGAAAACGACTATCCTGAGAATCCCTAACAACAGTAAATTGATCTACATCACGACGCAATTTGAGATAAGAAGATTTGGGGACCTCATTGAAATGCTTAACATGACGGCCTAGTGATAGTGAAGGCTCAATGGAGATGTGACGGGCATCACCGTGGGGTTGCACCGGAGGAGGAGGAGGTTGAAATGTTGAACGACGAGTGCCGGGCTTGGGGGCAGCGACGCGGACGCCAATCATCGGGGACGGATCCACCTCTTCAAGCTCATCCTCAAAATCGGACCCCTCCGAAGAGGAATCACTGGACGAGCTGGGAGGACGAGCGGCACGTTTCCGAGGGCGATCTTCCTCCTGGGAGTCATCGGAGCCACCACGACGAGACGGACGAGCCGGCCCTCCGGCGACTTGCTTGCGTGCGGAGTGCTTGGACCGAGGCATCGTGACCTAGGGGAGAAGGAAAGCACATGTCAACACCCCTCCATAGATCAGGGTGAACCAAGTGGAGAGGGGGGTGAATGCATGAGGAGGGGGGAGAGGAGGTTGTGCCCTACCTTGCAAGGAAGAGCACGGAGGAGCCGAGGGGGGGGGGTCGACGGACGGGCGGGGAGAGAAGCTCCGAGCAGAACGGCTGGACGGGCCGGACGGCAAGTGGCAGATCCGCGGCGGGGAGAAACCCCGGCGAGGGGTACGGCGGTGGACGGCTGCGGGGAGAGGACGCACAACAGGAGCGGCGGCGGCGGCGAACCGAGTGGAGAGGATGGGGTTGGTTGACCAAAACCCTACGGCGCAGTATATATAGACCCCAGTAAAAACGTACGGACGTCCGGAGCCTATGGACGACCGGAGTCATATATGCGTCCAGACGTCCGGGAACGGACGGACGACCGGAGTCAGGACCATCAGCAAAGAGAGGATAACAGAGATGATTTTACGGACGTCCGACGGCGTCGGACGACCGGGCATATTGTAACAGAACGGTTTTTACGGACGTCCGGAGTCTTCCGGATGTCCGGAGCTTCATTTGCTAGGCCAACTAAGTGAACCAGAGTGGATTTTAAAGACGTCCGGCGAGACCGGAGGACCGGTCGAAGGTAACCAGAGCAGAATATACGGACGTCCGGATGCTTACGGACGTCCGGCAGTGAAATACCACACGGACGTCCGGAACCTACGGACGTCCGACGCCAGAAGTTTGGACAGGAGGGCTGATCATGATGATGAGAAAGGCATTTTCTCACAGTAAACCTTATCTATTGTAGTAACTCAGATCCTATCTTACTCAATCATAGCCATAGACTACAAGTGGTGGCTAATGCCACCATGTCTGAGTAGACATGACATGACACAGAAAGACTTGAACTTTAAGTGCATAGTCACTACTCCATCATGTTAAAGCACCATAGGTCTAGACCCATGGATACTTTGAGAGTGTTGGTTCTTTTTATGCATTGAGTAGGGCGAGAACATTCATGAATTGAATGTCTCCCCCTAAGTATATGCCTACATCATGACAAGACATTAGATTCATGCATGACTGGGTACTAGATTTCACATAATGTTGTCAAGCTCCAAGATACCAAGTTCACGCCTAAGTCGACAGAACCTTGCTTCATCTAGAGGTTTGGTGAAGATATCTGCTAGTTGAAAATCTGTACCAATGTGATCAATGTGAATATCACCCTTTTCAACATGATCTCTCAAGAAATGATACCTAATATCAATGTGTTTGGTGCGGAGATGATCTTTGGGGTTCCCAGCAATATTGATGTCACTTTCATTATCACACAGAAGAGGCACATTTCTATAGGTGATACCGTAATCCTTCAAAGTTTGCCTCATCCATAACAACTGAGTTGCACAACTAGCGGCAGCAATGTATTCAGCTTCTGCGGTAGAGAGAGCAATACAATTTTGTTTCTTCGAGGACCAACTCACCAAGGATTGTCCAAGAAACTGACATGCACCGGATGTGGACTTACGATCCACTTTGTCTCCAGCCCAATCCGCATCCGTGTACCCAATGAGATCAAACTTAGCATCCTTGGGGTACATGAGGCCCAACTTTGGGGTGTGAACAAGGTATCTAAGAATATGCTTAACCGCCTTATCATGACTTTCCTTAGGGAAAGCTTGAAATCTAGCACACATGCATACACTGAACATGATGTCTGGTCTAGATGCACAAAGATAAAGCAATGAACCAATCATAGAGCGGTAAGTAGATGGGTCGAAAGGAGTACCATTTGTGTCTTCAGTGAGAGTGATTTTGGTTGGCATGGGTGTCTTGCATGGACTAGCGTCAGACATACCAAACTTTTCTAGAATATCCTTGAGGTACTTTGCTTGAGATACGAAAATTCCTTCTTGAAATTGTTGAATTTGAAATCCGAGAAAGAACTTCAAATCCATATTGAGTGACATTTCAAAATTCTTGGTCATTGAATCCGCAAACTTCTTGCACAAATGAATGTTAGGAGAACCAAAAATAATGTCATCTACATAGATTTGGCATAGAATCAAATCACCCTTGTCCCTCTTAGTAAAAAGAGTGGGATCGATCACCCCTCTCACAAAACCATCACCGAGTAAAAACTTCTTCAAATGATCATACCAAGCACGAGGTGCTTGTTTGAGGCCATACAAAGCCTTATGAAGTTTATACACATAGTCTTTGTGAAAGGGGTCAACGAACCCGGGTGGTTGTGACACATATACTTCTTCTTGTAGAGGACCGTTAAGGAAAGCACTCTTCACATCCATTTGATGTAATGTAAAACCATTGAAAGCGGCATAAGCAAGTAAAATGCGAATGGATTCAAGACGGGCAACGGGGGCAAAGGTCTCACCAAAGTCCAAACCTTCAACTTGTGAGTACCCTTGTGCCACTAACCTTGCCTTGTTTCGGATGATGACACCATTTTCATCTTGCTTGTTCTTGAAAATCCATTTTGTTCCAATGACATTGCGCTCGGTGGACGGCCTCTTTACTAGTGACCATACTTGGTTGCGTTCAAAACTGTTCAACTCTTCTTGCATAACAACAAGCCAATCGTTGTCCATCAATGCCTCTTGTACCTTGAGTGGTTCAATACTAGACACAAACGAGAAGTGAGCACAAAAGTTTGTCAAATGTTTACGAGTGACTCTACCTTCCGAGATGCCGGTGAGGGATTTGTCAACATCAACACGACCGGCCACTCGAGGCATGATGGAGGTGAGGGTTTCACGAGGTTCAACTTCATGTCCATCATCCACATCTTCAACATATGGATCATTCACATGTGGAGGAAGGTCTTCTTGTTCATGTTGCAGTTGTTGAGGTTCGTCATCCATGATTGGACTTTCTTGTTCTTGCTCTTGATGATGATCTTGTTCTTGATGGTTATCATTGAGTGAGACTTGATCAGCCTCATCAACATGAGCTAAGGGTATAGGTTGAACAATAGGAACTTGTGTTGGTATGGATGTTGAAGTAGTTTGATGATGCGTGAGATCTCCATCTTCTTCGTCATCATCATGAGGTTCTTGTTCCATAGGAAGAAGTGCACCAACACCCATCTTCAAAATGTCTTGAGAAGAATCTTCTTCACCTACATCACTTAGATCAACTTGCTCCCCATGGGAGCCATTAAATTCATCAAACACCACGTCACAAGTTTCTACAACACATCCATTGGATTTGTTGTAGACTCTATAGGCGTGAGAGTTTGATCCATAACCAACAAATATACCCTCAATTGTTTTGGATTGAAATTTTCCTAACCGTTCTCTTTTGTTGAGAATGAAACATTTGCACCCAAATACACAAAAGTACTTGACATTTGGCTTGTTTCCAGTTAGAAGCTCATACGGAGTCTTTTCCAATATAGTGCAGAGGAAGAGTCGGTTTGATGCATGGCATGCGGTATTGACAGCTTCAGCCCAAAAACTATGTGGTGACTTGTATTCATCCAACATGGACCTTCCAATTCTACAAGTGTACGGTTCTTCTGTTCGGCTACACCATTTTGCTGAGGAGTGTATGGAGCTGAATATTGATGCTCAATCCCTTCATCACTAAGAAATTCTTCCAAGGTGTAGTTCTTGAACTCAGAGCCATTGTCACTCCTTATTGCTCGGATTTCTCTGTCAAACTTGCGTTGAGCTTGCTTGGCAAAATCAATGAAAGTGATCTTCATTTCGTCCTTGGACTTGAGGAAGAACACCCATGTATATCTTGAGTAATCATCAACAATGACAAGCCCATACTTTTTCCCACCAAGACTATCCCATGAAGGAGGCCTGAAAAGATCCACATGAAGGAGCTCCAGGGGCCTTGAGGTAGATACTATGTTCTTGGGTGGGTGCTTTGATTGATGTTGCTTCCCGGCTATGCATGCACTGCACACACGATCTTTCTCAAAAGAGACATTGGTTAGTCCAAGGATGTGATTTCCCTTTAAGAGATCTTGAAGATTTCTCATGCCGACATGGGCTAGCCGGCGATGCCATAGCCACCCCTTGTCGGCCTTGGCCATTAGACAAGTTGCATGGAATGTGCTCTCTTTCGAGAAATCAACCGTGTAAAGGTTGCCATCCAACTCTCCAACAAAGGCCACTTCAAGAGTATCTCTCTTAAAGACTTTCACATCCGTTAGTCCAAAGAGTGTATCATAACCAATAGAAGCCAATTGACGAACAGAAAGCAAATGATATTTAAGGGATTGGACAAGCATAACATTTGCAAGAGACATGTCATTGGTGATAGCCACCTTGCCCAACCCGAGTACCTGTCCTTTTGAACCTCCACCAAACATAATGCTCATGAATGGTTGAATGGCTTCCATGAAATCGTAGAGCAATTTGCTATCTCCGGTCATATGATTTGTACATCCACTATCAATCACCCATTTCACTCCACCGGAGAAGCTTACCTACACACAATTAGGACTTGGTTAGAGGCACCCATTTTGCAATGGGACCTCTCAAGTTAGTTACAAGGGTCTTCGGGACCCAAATAGCATAGAAACGGAATGCATTTCGAGGACCAACAAATTTTGCAAATACTTCTCCATCCTTAGTCTTCCGAAGTACATAGGAGGGAGGCATGAACTCTTTAGGCTTGTTGAGAGTGGGCCGGCCCCTTGTGGCCTTCCCACTCACAACCTTACCTTTCTCCTTGTGACCTTCTCTTACAAAAGTTTCGTTCAGAGGAGTTGTGCACTTTTGGGAGGATGCCTTCTTCTTACTTGTGCTAGGGTCAAACCCAAGCCCCTCTTTGGCAAACACCTCATTGTGTTGACTCAAAATCTCATCAAGATTCTTTTGCCCTTGAGCACATGTCATGAGACCTTTCTCAATTTGAGCCTTGAGAAAACGATTTTCCTCAAGAATAGATGCTAGATCACTACTAGAGTTAGTAGCACAAGCATCAACATTTATAATAGGGGAAGAGTAAGCCTTTGCTAAAGTTTCAAGATAAGTAAGTTTGAGCGTCTCAAAACTCTTTCTAAGAACGGTAAGCTCTCCTTCCTTCGTCTTGAGGGACACGGATAGAAGCTCACAATCCTTAGATAGAGAAGCATGAGACTTCGCAAGCTTGCTTTTATCATTAATTAACTCTTCACAAGAGTCAATAGCCTTTTTCAAGGAGGCAAGATCATTAGTGTGAATATCAATGTTTGCACCAATTTTTAAGCATAGTTCATCATTTCGTGCTTCCTCATATTGGACTTTCCGCTCAAGGATTTCACACTTTTCCTTTTCCTCGGTGACGAGGGTTTCGAGTTCCTTAATGGTGATGGTGTGCTTACTCACCATCTCCATAAGCATACGAAACATAGTGAGTTTCTTTCCTTTGAGGGAGCACATGAACTTATTAAGTTTAGCAATCATAGGATCATCTAGATCATCATCCTCATAGCTATCCTCCGCATCAAGGTACTCATCACTAGGAGTAGAAGGTGTGAAAAGAGGAGGATTTGGTCGTGGAGTTACCTTGACCTTGTCAGAAGAGCGTTGGTCCTCTCCTTCTTCAACCATGGCCTTTGCCATTAGGCACTTGTGAGCGTTGCCCTTGTAATCTTTCATGTAGTTGCAGGTGACCACGTCACCACTCTTGTTTACTAACCTCAACGTGTTTTGAGAGTCTTGAGCAACTCCGGCAACACCACTAACATCATCCGGATCAGATTCTTCTTGAGCAACCATTGCCATTCCATCTCTCTTCTTGAGCTTGGAGTTCAAAGGATTTGGCAACTTCTTCTTGGGAAAGGTCTTGGGAAACCTTGGTTTATCTTCTCTCTTCTCATAAGGGCACTCGTTGGAGAAGTGACTGGTTTCTTCACAATTGTAGCATTTTCTCACTTTCTTCTTTTGAAATCTTCCCTTGAATTTTTCGGCGCTAAACTTCTTGACAAAAAGAGCCATGTCTTCATACGAAGGGCCCTCGTCGGAGTCAATCTCATTACCATCTTCATCCTCATCATCATCTTCTTCTTCTTCTTCTTCACTTTGCTCATCTTCACATACTTGCTTGGCCTTCAATGCAAGATTGATTTTTGATGATGGGGAACCATGCATGGCAAGATGTTTTGTGGCATTGGCCTTGGACTCTTCAAATAGTTGGAAGGTGGATATGATGTCATCTGTAGTCATTTCCTTGAAGGAATGGTGTTGTCTTATGTCCCACACCATTTGATGATGATATGGAGCAAGAGCATGAAGCAACTTATCCACAAGAAACCTCTTAGTCATATTGAATCCATCTTGAGTCTTGTCACACTCACATGACTCAATATCCGCAGTGAGAGTCATGAGACGCTCAAGGAGTTGATTGGGGGTTTCACCTTTTTCCATACAGAAATTTTGCAATTGCCCCTTGGCAATTTCATATTGAGCACTCCGGAGGGCAGAAGTGCCAGTTCTGGATCGTATAATACTTTCCCATAGTTCCTTGGCACTTTTGATGTGAATGAACGGTCTCCTTTGCTTTTCATTCATACCTTTCCTTATACACATGATTGCCGTGTCATTGAGGTTCTTGTCATATATTTCTCTTGGTGTGGGGTTCTTTGGATCAACCACATGATAGCCATACTCTATAATCTCCAGCATCTCATCGTTTCCATGTCGAAGATGATCCTGCATAGCAACTTTCCACAATGCAAAATGGCAGTAGCAGTAAGTAAAGGAGGTTTGCCTTGAGGGTTATATCTTGGTTTCTCAACCTGAGGTCTTGCATAAAGCCAAGGAACATTGGTGTGTTCATTGCTAGGAGGTTGTTGACCAAGTGATGAAGTAGGTACAGTTGGGCTCGGACTCACACCACTTGAGTGTGGTGCAAGCACCGCGGACAACGTGGCTAATCTCAGTTGGACCAAGGCCTCAAGAGAAGCATCATGCTCCTCTTTTTGCTTAGCAAGGGCCCGTTCTAGATCCTGAGACGTAAAGGACTTGACTTCAGAAGAAGCCTCGCCTTTATCCTTAGGATCTACAACCAGGGGAGTCCCATCTGGGTTCATCTCGCTCTAGGGTGGTTAAGCCACAAGAATAGAGCACGAGGCTCTGATACCAATTGAAAGGATCGAGATGGACCTAGAGGGGGGGGGTGAATAGGTACAATTACAAATTTTAATTACTACTTGACAATTTTTAGGCAATAATGCGGAATATGAAGATGAGCCTAACAATTGCACGTGAGCACAAAGTACTAAGCAAGTAACACAAACACGTAAGTAGGCAAGCACAATATAATGTATGCAAGTGTAAAGAGACAAGTAACCACAAGTAGAGAGTTAAGGTTAGGAATAACCACAACTCCGGGAGACGAGGATGTAAGCCGATGTTCACTCCCTTGGAGGAGAGCTAGTCACCGTTAGAGGGATGGATGTTACCACGAAGGCACACCAACGCCACGAAGGCTCACCCTATTCTCCCTTTGAGACAACACCACGGAGGCGTTTCTCAACCACTAGTGGTAGACCTTGGGGTGGTCTCCAAACCCTCACAAACTTTTCCGAGGGTAATCACAAAGGTCGATTCCTCTCCGGATGACTCCTACCGCCTAGGAGTCTCCAACCTCCAAGAGTAACAAGAACGATGGGGAAATGCTCAAAACTTGCTCAAGTCACGAATTCCTTTGGTGCAAAGAAGGGGAAGAAGTGGATCTATCACTTGATTGGAGAACTTCTCTCAAAAAGCTCCTAGAACACTTGGAATCTAGGATTTAGTGTGGATGAATGAGAGAGAGAGTGAGGAGTGTTCTTGTAGGGCTCAAAGTGAATGGTCAACCCTATCCTGTGGAAGGGAAGGGAGTATATATAGGTGGTGGGAAAAAGTGACCGTTTGGGGTACAGGATGGCCGGACGTCCGGAGAACGTCGGACGTCCAGAGGCCCAAATGGGTCCGGACGTCCGACAGTCATCGGACGACCGGCCGCTGTGAAAAGTGTGACCCACAATCCAATGTACAGGATACGGACGTCCGAGCTGGGCCGGACATCCGTAAAAATGCTTCTGATGTGAAAGTGTTGGACGTCCGGAGGGTTCCGGACATCCGTAAAAATGTTTCTGTTGTGGAAGTGTCGGACGTCTGGAAGTGTCCGGACGTCCAGGCAATCAGGAAGGACCGGACGTCCGTAGAACACCGGACGTCCGAAGGTAAGGTAGCAACTTTGAGCAAGTTTTTCACAGATCCATCGATCCCCTCTTAATAGTGCGGGATCCCTATACTCAAGAACAAACCATAAATGAAGTCAACATCTTGTATCTCCATTCTTGAGTTATATGCTTTTGTCCCTAGTCATGATCCATGCACACGGTCTTTGGAACATAATCCTGAGATATACTTGATAAACATGATTAGTCCCGAGCATATGTGCTGCATCAACATCAAAATATGATTAAGGGCATGATTGCACTTTCAATGGGCCACCTGCCCGAGCTCCCCACCCTGCATCGGAGAGGCCAACGCCCTAGGCGCCTCAGGAGAGGAGAGCGCTGAGGTCACCTTCCCCGAGCCCCCTCCCGATGGCACGGGCGCCACTGGCAGCAGAAACGATGCGACGGGAGAAGAGGTGTCCGAGGCCATCTGCCCCAGACCCCCTCCCAGCGCAGCGACATACACGGGCGCCTCGTGTCCCAACAGTCCAACGTCGGCAGAAGAAGGGTAACCCGAGGCCTCCTGCCCCGTGCCCTCAACCGACAGACCAGCCACGTCCTGGGGAGGAACACCGTGGTGAGTACAAGAGGGAGTGGCCACCTGCCGACTCACCTCCCCCACTCCCCAAGCCGGTACCGACGAATCACCAGGAACCCCCAGACTAGCACAAAGAGCATCCTCAAAGTCCAAAGCAGGAAACGCATACTCAGAAGCCTCCTCGGACTCCACCCGATCGCTCCACAGTCTCGAGGGAGCAGAAGCAGGTTCAAAGGACCCAAATCTCAAAGTTGTCGTAGGCACCGAGGAAGGTGGAGCCGCTCCTCCCTCAGTCGTCGCGCTCTCGGACCCCGGTCCATTGGACTGCTGCCGTCCAGAGTCATCAACCGGCGGATCCTTAGCCCCCGTGCTACCATCGCCCTCGTGCATATCCACGTCCGACCCATGAGCGTCTGCCACCAGAAGGCTCTCATCCTCAAACTCAATAACCAGACTATAAATCCTGCCTCGATAAGCCCATTTGACAACCTCCGGCACAAAGTCAGTGTTCAGAATACTAACCAGAACCCGAGCAATCCCGTGAGCTCTGGTAAATGCCATATCCACCCTCTCAGGCTTTCCCATCAAAATACCCAAACTATCCACAACCCGAGCATCCTGCAACGGCTAGGAAGGGACTCTGAAGAACCGCAACCACGCCTGAGTAAGTGGCTTGCCCTGAGGCTCTACCTGCTTCCACTCGTGAAACTCAAGGACGCAATTAGTTCCTGGCACTTCACAGATCCCAGAACTTAGCAACCTCTGCAGATCCTCCACCGAAGGAAACTCAACTTTGAACATCTTATCAGCGAGGCTGACGAGATCCCACTGGAAGTCTCCGAGGGCCAACTCCCGAAGCCTCTGCACGATCTGTGCCTCAGAAACCTCCCCTTTAGTGACCTTAACAATCCCTGTAGTCATGGTCGGCGTCTCATCAGCAACCTCTCTCTCAATCGGAGACTCAAAAAACGTGAGCTCGACACAGTAAACTCCGTACATCATAAGTGACGGCGCCTGATCTCGCAGCATCGGGCAGTCCCCAGAGTCGTGTGCTGGTTTACCACAGGTATCACAAAGAGGAACCACACACTCCGCAATGAAGTGGCCCTTTTCTCCACATCTATAGCAAAGCATCTTTTCCTTCTTGCGCGCCCATTTGGACGCCCTGTCAGACTCAGCCCTGTCCGACATCTCCACTGACACATCAGCCATAACCTCGTTCTCAGGAACCTGGACAGTGGCAAAAGCCGTCACCACCTCCATAGCGTGACTGGTCAACACTGGCTCCTCGGCAGCCCCGCTCTCTGTCGTGTGCTCGACAACAGCGGGAGGGGGCGGTTGTCGTGGACGGAACCGACCCCCTCGACCACCCTGACCACCATGATGGCCCCGGAAACCTCCCCGCTGCCGATTACCCGGACCGGAAGGCCCCTCAATGAAGCCACCGGATGGACCCAAGAACGGTCTCTCAGCCGAGCCGTCGCTTTGCCAAGCATACCCACGACCTCCACCCGTGGACGAAGAACCACGGTGCTGGCCAGCCCCATACGCGTCGTAGCCGTCATCCCCCCACTGCCCTCGGGGCGCAACCACGGCCCCAACAGCGTTGGACTGCGACGGCGAAAGCGGGCGAGTGACGACGTTGGGAGGAGGGGCCGGTCTGGTTTGCGGACCCGAAGACGCCGGCGGCTTGAGAGGAGCAGTCCCCCGGCCCGCAGCTGCTGCCGCGGCACCGCCGGCAGCCACCGGTCGAGGACCGGCTCCCTGTCCGCCACGCCCGCCCGATGGCAAGGACGGGGCCGGCTGCCTCGCAGCTGGAACCCCGCCAACAGAGGGCTGCACCACAGGTCCACCCGACCCGCGGTCCGCCACAGCGTTGGGGAGCTCGACACGGCCACGCCCCGCACCTAGCACCTGCGCCGGCTGCGCACCCCGGCCAGTGCCATGGCTAGGCGGCGGCGCCCCAATGGCCCGAGAAGCCCCGCCCGGCTGGTGCGGCCGCTTTCCGGGAGGTGGTGCGCCTCCAGGCCCTGCCATCACTCCGAGAGGAGGAATACGGCGCACTCAGCCAGGACCCGCAGTACACAATCGCAGCAAGCGACGGAAAACCCTAGGGCGCGGCGACTGTGTGGACGACGATGATCGATACATGCATGCACCCCCCCTCTGTAACGATTGGAATCGAGTCTGGCTGGGCCTCATACCCACCATACCTCGGCCCAAGAATACCAGCCATCCCAACAACCTCAGGATCGGCTCGGCCCAGTAACATGTTCAAACGCTCCTAGCGAGCGAGCCGGATCGGGATCGCCGTGACTGCCGGCGAGGCCGCCGCAGTCACCTCCGGCGTCAATCTACATCCATTCCGGTGAGAATTCTTTCGTCTCTTCACCAAAGTCCATGAATCTGACCGAATCATATCGAACAAGGTCAAATTTGGAAGACGTACCTTAGGTAAAGGACCCTTTCAGGGCCGAGCCGCCACCGCTGTCGTTCTCCTGTGGACAACCCGGCGAACCATCTCTGTTGTCTCCCGCGCACTAAGCCCGACTCTCGCCGGATCGTCAACTGGAAGGATCTCATCAATGGTGGCGGCCACGTCGGCTTCGTCGCACCCAACGCTCAAAAAATCGCAAATGTAGTCTGAGGGAGTCGCCGATGGAGGAGATGGCGGCGCCGCCACGTCCAGATCTTCATCTCCCTCACCTTCGACAGCATCGGCCAGGGCCCAGAAGTGGCCCCCCACGCACCGGCGATCACCGGAGGCGTAGGACGCCGACCCCGTGGGGATTCCGGCGGACGAGCCGCCAGTCGCCCCATGCAATACCTCGAGCACGTGTGTCCTTTGCTCTCGCCTTTCTTCCACATCAAGAGTGCCAATGAGATCCAGGACGGAAAACTCCTGTCTCTTATGCTTCAGTAAGGTAGCAAAGTTCCTCCACGAAGGAGGAAGCTTAGTGATGATACCCCCGGCAACAAATTTGTCCGGTAGCATGCAGTTGAAGTGCTCAAGTTCTCTAGCAAATGACTGTATTTCATGAGCTTGCTCAACCACGGAGCGCTCTTCAGTCATCCTGTAATCATATAATTGCTCCATGATGTACAGCTCAGTGCCGGCATCCGAGACCCCAAACTTGGCCTCGAGTGCGTCCCACATATCTTTCCCATTATCAATTGACGCATAAGCGTCAACTATGTTCTCACCAAGAACACTCAAGAGAGCAGCCTTAAACAAGGTATCCATTTTCTGAAAAGCTTGTGCCTGTTGAGCATCTTGCTCTCCTTCAGGTTTGCCAAGAGTAACATCATAGCAACTCATGGTTTGAAACCATAAGACTGCTCTCACGCGCCACCTCTTATAGTGGATACCCTCAAACATAGGAGGTCTCATGGAAGCAGCAAAACACTTGGGGTAAATTGCCTATAATAAGGTTTTTGGATTGTTGGAAATATGAGCAATTTACTGAATGATTTTATTAACAGAAATACTAGATAAAGTATGACTAGTGTAGCAGTGATAAAACAAACCATGCGATTTGACAAAGAGAACGTAAACAACATCTTCATATATGAACCGTAACTAAACATATCTTGAGCAGGCAGTATAGAAAGTTGCATATATGAAATAGAGTGTAACATATCTAGGGCAAATACTAGAACAAGGAACTGTAGCAGAACCTCTAATAGAAAGGGGACGAACACGTACGGGGCAGCAGCAGCAGAAGCGCTGGACTTGGGGTCGGTGTCCTCGCCAGCCATGTCGTCGAGGAGGTCGTGGACGTCGGGGAAGAAGTCGTCGTCGGGGAAGTAGTTGTGGGGGTCCGGGGCGTCCGTGACGAAGAAGTCAGTAGTCGCGCGAAGCGCTCCCCAAAAACATTATCACCCTTCTCCCGTACAGGACTCAAAAGGTGCGGTTTCGGAGGCCTACCGCCCGACTCGCGGTGCACGCCGCAAGCGGGATGAGGAAGACAGCAGCAGAGCAGAGATTGGAACCTGGTGGCGAGAGGAAGGAGAAGTTCTGGTGCGTCACTCTGAGAGGAGCGACCTCCCTTTTATAGGCGCAAGAGAAGAAGGCGAGAGGGCAGCGACAGAAGGTGAAACGAAGAGACGAAGATGAAGCAAACATCCAGCAGCCGAAGGGCTGCACCGTTCGCATTCAAATTCCACTATCGCAAAAACATTTCAGCTTCTGTGTGACCTTTCGTATACCCGTCGTGCGTGGCAAAAATTTAGACATCGGCTCGGCTCATTCCCGCAACCCGCGGCGCGGCGCGGCGGGCGGTGGAGGAGGAGCGCGCGTGGATGTCCCTCTTGTTCTCATGCTCATACATGTGGGGAAAGAACCTCCCTTATAAAGAGATCCAACTCCCTCTAAACTAGCAATGTGGGACTAAACTTTAGTTCCACCTCTTGCCTTGCACGAATGGGCTGCGTGTGTCTCTAGGATTTATTAGGAATTTCTGAAACTGCTATTGGACTGGTCCATAATAGAAAAAATTCCAGCAATAACCTCCCAGGTTCTGTGTCGACTACAGAATCAAAGAATAAGTGGACAATATGATTCCAAAATATGATTTTATTTCCATCCACCACCATCCACATGTACCCAAACTTCAAAACCTTGCAAGCCCACATCACTGATTGCAAGAACCGGGAAGGTTTAAGGGGTTTGTTGGCAAATATGTTAATTTTTAATGTACTTGCCAACTATGGTTTTCCAATTTTATTCTTCCTTTTTTACAAAATCTTTTAACCCGGTTTCCTAGGAGGCACAAGTTCACATATGTAAGATTGGGGATGCCTAGTCCACCACGTTCTTTCTTCATAGATAGTAGGTGCCAATTGGTCAAGTGAAGATTCATATTCTTTTCAAAATCACTCATAACGAATTGTTAATTATATCTAAACCCCATGTTGCAAATTTGAAGAAAAAGAGGAGGTACACATGAATGATCGAGAGGCGGGCTTTTATCGATAGAAGCCTAACAGGGTAGGACAATAGTTTACCTCTCCATCCTGCAATCCATTTAACAGTTTTATCAACTATTGGTTCGATGTCCTACTTTCTAAGCTTACCGGTTCCTTTAAAAATATGATATATCCAACATAATTGAATGACACACTTTCCCTCAACCTCACGCGATGGCGGTGGCTAGGGCACTCTTCCCCCCAAGCTTCATAGTCGAGACTATGGATCCACCTCCCCTCACATGTTTCTTAGGCGACCGATGGCAGGGAAGGGGGTCACAGTACCTTGGCTCCTGCTTGTAGTTTAGGTATGGATTTTCCTGGCATGGGTGGTGATTCATCTTTGAGCTGGTCTTCCAGGCTCTGATCATCCTCAATTTCGTCCATCATTACGGAGTCAATGATGCTTAGATGTATATTTTGTCGTCTCCTTTGGACAACAAGGCTAGGGTTTCTTGTTATGCGTACGTGGAGCTGAGATTTGATGTCAGGTGCTTTGAATCGATTCAAGGGTTCAATGGCGACAATTGCGGCTTTGGGGCACTGGTCCTTGCGGGCACGAGCACAATGACTTAGCGACTGTCATCGACTAGGCCATGTCGGCTCCGGTTCGGGAGCGGCTACATCAGCATGTCGGTGACTTGTTTGGACAGCGCTAGTGATCCAAGGTCCTCGATGTATATTTTATTACGCATGGGGGTGCTTTGTACTTATGGTGAAACTTTATAATATATCCATGTCCTTCTCACAGACCAAAAACAAGTACATCATATTGCCAAAGGGTTAATTCGATGAAGAAAATCTCTAACTGGAAATGAAACCTCTAAATTATTCTCTAGGCAGTATTTTCTGCGGCAGGAAATCTCTAAACTATCATCCTACCTTGCAAATTCCACAGGTCCGCTTCTTCAAACGAAATAAAATTTCAACAGGACAAGCCGTGAAAGGAAAATGAAAACTTCCACAACACTAGTGTGAAACCTTTTTTTAGAGGTTGTCGGTGAGAAACTGGAGATGCAGGAAAATAAAAAAATTGAGCAAGAAAGCTAGGTCTTTATAGATTAATTCCAATGTTTACAGGAAAAGCGATTGGGTCACTCGACGTGCCCAACCAAATATGGCATCCATAAGGGAGAGAAGTACCTGACCTATGAGCTTCAGTATTTGAAACTCGAAGCTCGAAAACAAAATTACAAGAAGTAAAATTTCTAACAGTTTCTAGGATCTCTCTAATAACACTTCCATAGCTTCCTCCCACGCCCTGGCGAATATGATTCACAACATGTCTACAATCCGATGCAATTTGGACATGCTACATACCCAAGTCTTGCGCCAGTGAAAGAGCTTCTTGGCAAGCTAAAGCTTCCAAACAAGCTGGATCCGCTATGCCATGTATCACTAATACTTACAACCCAATATAGGAACCGTCTCGATCACGACAGATGGGTGTTGCAGGAAAATAAATGGGGTAGTGTGATGGTGGTTGGGCTGCATCGGCATGTGAGGGTGCAGCTAGAGGCCCAATACACAGAAACCGGAAGCCCAGTGCCTAGAGAATAAATAATTTTATTTGAATGTCCATTTGCTAAAAAAACTTGAAACAAAATTGCTCGAAAAAAAACTAATCAATCTCCACGGCTCGGTATCACGAATATTGTCATACATGAGTATGAAATACGGTCATATGGGGCCATTTCTAGAATACCATAAGTTCAGTACTTTGGACACTACTGAAATGATATTCACGGAACTTCAAAAGATAGAAAAAAAATCCACATCTGTTGTTCCCCTTGTTTGCTCTGTTTTTTCTTTTCTTTTTTGCCCAGTTCCCATGCATCGGAAATTTAGTGTTAGTCTGGCAAATTAAGTATTTTGATTATGAAAACAGAGTTACAAATTGGCGTCTGATGTCGAATAGAAATGGTAAAAGAGGGATACTTAGTTTGTTTTGTACCTAACATTTTATACTATTTGTAGATCTACTGAAATTGTTCACAATGCTCACTATTTTTTTTAATAATTCATTTTTTGTTTTACTGCTCATCTCACATAGCTCGGGCTTAGAACACCACTTTCAGTATGAAACCTTCTTTTTAGGGGTCGCCGGTGAGAAACTAGAGACGCGGTAAATAAATGGGGGAGTGTGATAGTGGGGCTGGGATGCATCGGCATGTGGGAGTGCAGCTAGAGGCCCAATACACACGGACTGGAAGCCAGTGCCCACAGAATATTTAGTTTGAAACATACGCTCTGTATTTAACATTCTATACTGTTCGTAGATCTACTGGAATTGTTACCAGTTAACTTTTCCACAGTGCTGAGAGAATCTTCGTTCCTGGCCAAAGTGGACCACATACTTGTAGCTAATTGGGTACCAGGCACAGGCAGGGCCGGCCCTGGGGAGGGGCAGGGGGGCGGCCGCCCCGGGCCCCCACTCTTGAGGGGCCCCCGCCCAG
Organism: Triticum dicoccoides; assembly: GCF_002162155.2. Classification (NCBI taxonomy): domain Eukaryota; kingdom Viridiplantae; phylum Streptophyta; class Magnoliopsida; order Poales; family Poaceae; genus Triticum; species Triticum dicoccoides. The sequence continues at coordinate 30,970,484 of NC_041391.1, forward strand.
GTACGTGTACACAGGTACCCGTCGCTGTAATTAGGGACGAAACTCCAGGGGCGCACAAACTTTCCTTCTCCAGCGTGGCAGCTTAGGAAACGACTGGGCCTAGCCCAAGTAGTAATTGGCAGGGTTTGTTTTCTCGTGGATTATTAGTCCCTAAAAAGAAAAAAATTAATGCATATCCACGCACCATGCACGGATCGAGGAGTTAGCGGCGATTCAGCACCATCACGATTCAAGCAAAAGAATGCGGCGGCTCACGCACGACGCTATTGCCGGATGTCAATTTTCTCCTCATCTCCTACAGTCTGCGTGGTTGCCGGTTGTGTATCTGCGTGGTTGCCGGCTGTGTATCTGTACCTTGTCCTCATCCGTCCAGTGAGGCCACGACGCCGACCGGCGCGGCGGCGCCCAGCGAACTGCGCCACATCCCCGTCCGGACGTACACCAGATGAGGTAGCCTATGCCGTAGCAATTTTTCTCCTATTGAAACTGATACAAGTTTATAAATAGTACTATTAATATTGCATTTCTATTGGAGTGAAAGGGCATTATAAGGCGTTGTTGTTTGCGAGTTCAACGTGATAATTGGTGGTTTCCATATACTAATTGTTTACTTCATATACAGAGATGAGTTGATCAAATTGCAAATATGATCCGCTAATATTGCTTTCAGGAGGAATACGAGCGATTCAAGTGATTTGAATGTGGTGGTGGTATTTGCTGTGGAAAAGCAAACTATTGTTAATCAAGAGGATGAAGGTCCTATGGAAGATATGCTGCCAAAGTTGACACACATGAAATTATGTGAGTGATCATAGGCCCACATTTATAAAAACAAATTTTATTATAAATATTTATGATATAAGAATTCGAAATAATCTAGATAGAGAAATGAAGCGACATCTCATATACATACTTTATATTTCAAT
>NC_041391.1:30971705-30981822 GCF_002162155.2 Triticum dicoccoides
GAAATCTCAGGACCGGCCCTGGGCACAGGGAGTTATTTGGATTGGAATGCCAAAACTTTTGATCGTTTGTTCATTGCACAAGCCTGCGTACAGGTGCTAAGCCTTCATGTAGGCAATTTTTTTAATGTGGCAAGACAATTAAGTGAAGAGAGATGAGTTTGGTGACTCCAGAAAGAATCAATGCCAAACGCGTAAATCTAGGCCAAACATTTAAGGGCATCTTCAATGGGTGTAAGATAGTTGTTGGTAGACTTTGCCATATACTCCCTCCGTCCCAAAATTCTTGTCGAAGAAATGCATACAAATGGATGTATCTAGAACTAAAATACGTCTAGATACATCCATTCCTCCGACAAGTATTTCCGGACGGAGGGAGTAGGATTTTTGATGATGTGTCATGCAATAAATGAGAAAAGAGAGGAAGATTGTATGTATATGAACCAACACCTCTTGCACAAGCTCCAATGTAGAATGAGAGAGCATTTTATTTATTATCTCACATCCTAATGAAGAAACTAGATACAACCCATTGAAGATGTTGTATGTTATGGTGTTGGTTGATGACATGACATATTTTACCAACAAGCTAACATACAAACTGTTGGAGATGCCCTAAGTGAAGCAAGCTCACCAATGCATGAAAGAGTTTAGTAGCTAAGTAATTAAATGAAGGGAGCTTAGACCTCTTCCAATGCAAAGGTGCTTAGATGAAGTGCTAAGTGCATTAAATACCTTAGCAACTTATCTCCTTAATGCATAGGTGCTTAACTTGTTGTTGCTAAGCACACTTTATTTAATGAGTTAGCACCGAAAGTCTTTCATGCATTGGTCAAGTTGTTTTATTTAAGTAGTTTACCTAGGTTTTCGCGCTTGGCATTGGTTCTTCATGGGGTCACCAAAGTGCTCTCTTCCCTCATTAAATGTTGTTCCATGTCATTTTTTTGCGTATGTGGCATGCTTAGCACCTGTCCACCGTGGAGCACTGGGAAGGGCCTTAGCAACAACAATTAAGCACCAATGCATTGGAGACTATAGTTGCTAAACTATTTAATGCGCTTAGCACCTCATCTAAGCAACTATCCATTGGAAGAGGTCTTAGCGTGCCTATATGGTGCTCTTTTCAGCTTATATATATATTCCCTCGATTTCATGATATAAGTTTTTTATACAAAAAAAATCTTTTTGAGATTTCAATAGGGACTACATACGTATGTAGCAATTTGAGTGAATGTACACTCTAAAATATGTCTATACTAGTAAGATGCCCGTGCTACGCTACGGAATCAAAAAGAAGGCATGAGTGCAATGCTAGGGGACAACGAAATAATGTAGGAGACATTGATCAAAATGATGTTATACATTTGAATATTTGATCGGTACACATTGGGAACAATCAAACATACGGGCTTCCATTTTCACCTTGGAAGAGGACTTGTTCTTCCTACTCGGCTTTCCCTCTGTCTGCTAAGTCCTATATCGAGGTGTCCGCTAGGGACGGAGAGCATTTGGCAATAGCTAATAAGTCCACATAGTGTATCCTTCTTTTTCTTGTTTGTTCGAAACATCAGCGCTAAAATATTAGCTCTTGAGCCCTCACTTCATCTATCTTCTCACCTAAAAACACCTAAAAAGATATCGGACAATCAGTATTGCATGTATAATGGTCTATAGTATATTTAGACAATGGAAAAATTAACAAGCTTGTAGATGATCTGTAGTATTTTGGCGAAGATTTTTTTTGACAAGTGTTAAACTACAATATTTGTTTCGCAAGTGGACAGAAGGACAAATATTCCTTAAACTAAAAGACAACTACTTAGGACCCCAATGCTCTAAATATACTAAATTAAAAAAATCTAGTGGTTTTTGCCTCGCGACACTGAAATAGTATTCAACATAAACAAATTGGTACCATTTTATAGGGAATATGTTACGACCGTAGAGGCCCACCGGGCAATCTTAGCCCACAAGTTATCTTAGGTTAATTCTTATGCAAGTTATCTTAGGTTAATTCTTATGTAAGTTATCTAGGTTATAAATATAGGTTGTAAGACTCTTTTTGAAATTAAGCAATAAAGATAGTTCTATCATATTGCCCGGCTCCAGAGGAGCTGGAAACCCTAGCCGCACCTTGCCCTAGCCGCCGCCGCCCTTCTCCTCCCTCGCGACGGCGCCAACACGCCGGAGCGGCCGTCCTCGGCCCCAACCCTCGTTGTTCTGTCCCTACAACCTAAGGGGCAGAGTCGGTAGGAACCCTAGTCCTACCAATTTGATATCAGGTACCCGGGTTTCGACCATGTCTTCGCAGCCTCCAATTCCGCCACCACCGCCACTGCCCGTCAACTCCACTACCGCTGCCGATTCATCGCCGGGCGTCACGGCCTCGCTCTCGGCGGGCGCCACGGCGTCCCTCTCGGTGCCGATCTTCCCTGCACCCGGCACCGCGCCGGGCCACGGCCTGCCGCCACCCTCCGTCCAACACGCGTCGCCGTCGCCTCCCCCCGTGCCGCAGCAGTTTACGCCAGAGGCCATGGCCGGCATGCTCAATGACTTGGTCGTCGCGGTCCAGAGCATCCGCCTCTACTTGGCTAGCCCGTACGGGCCGCCACCGCAGCTCCATCCGGCCGTGACCGCAGGACAGCCGGCGCTACCATGGTACTCCGTCCCCGCGGCCATCACCGGGGGTTACCCGGCGCTGCCCTCACCGGCGGCTCCGACGCCGCCTTGGCCACAGTGGCCGACGCCAGCGCTCGCGGTGCCACCCGCGCCGCCAGCAGCCGCCCAGGGCCCGCAGTGGTCGGCCTACTCCATCCCCGCGGCCATCGCCGGGTGCTACCCGGCGCTACCATCGCCGGCCGCTTCCACGCCGCCCTGGCCACAGTGGCCGCCGCCAGTGCTCGCGGCGCGACCCGCGCCGCCAGCAGCCGCCCAGGGCCCGCAGTGGGCGGCCTGGGCCGCGCCACCCACCGCCTCGCCGTCCCTCCCGGCGGCGATAGTGCAGGTTCCGCCGCCGCCACTGCCCAGCCCTAGCCTAGGTTGGTCCGCGCCAGGCGCTCTTCCGATCCAGGAGGTCCGGTTCCCATCGTCACCATCTCCGCTTCCGGGCTGGCTCCACGGGACATCGCCTCCGCCGGTTTACACGGAGGCCCGGGAGCCGTCGGGTTCCCAGTTGCAGCCCGGGGCGTCGGAGGCCACGGGGGCCTACGCCGACCTTCCCACCATGGACCAAGCACCGTCATCAGCTCTCCGCACCGCCGAGGCAGTGGGCCATGGCGCGCCAAACCAGCAGCCGCCCCGGTTCGCCAAGCTCGACTTCGCCACTTATGACGGCTCAGACGACTCGCTTAACTGGCTCAACCAGTGTGACCAGTTCTTCCGCGGGCAGCGCACACCCGCGTCCGAGCGCACTTGGCTGGCTTCCTACCATCTCCGTGGGGCCGCCCAAACATGGTACTACGCCCTCGAGCAGGACGAGGGCGGCATGCCCCCGTGGGAGCGCTTCCGCGAGCTGTGCCTTCTTCGCTTCGGACCGCAATTATGTGGGAGCCGATTGGCCGAGTTGGGCCGCCTACCTTTCACCTCCACGGTGCAGGATTTCGCCGACCGCTTCCAGGCCCTGGTGTGTCACGCACCAGGTGTGAAGGCCCTGCAGCGGGCTGAGCTCTTCGTCGGCAGCCTTCCGGATCACATTCGCGTCGACGTGGAGCTTCGCGGACCCCAGGATCTCTAGTCGGCCATGTACTACGCCCGCGCGTTCGAGCGCCGCGCGGTGGCCATCCAGCAGGAATCACCGTCGCGGACCGCTGGGTCGCTACGAGGGCCGGATTCCGCGCAGGGTCGGCCTGCGTAGGCTTCTGCAACACCCCTCGCCGCGACCGCGGGACGCCCGTTCCGCCGGCTCACCTCAGCCAAGCTCCTCGAGCGTCGCCGCCAAGGATTGTGCTTCAACTGCGACGAGCCCTACACGCCCGACCATGCCTGCTCGCGACTCTTCTACCTGGAGGTTGTAGACTACTTTCCGGAGGACACCGTCGCCGCCGACCTGGCCGCCCCAGCTGTCGAGAAGGTGTTTGACGCTGGTTGATCGCCTTGAGGAGTTCCTCCAGCACTTCCCCACCTTACAGCTCGACGACGAGCTGTTTGTGCAGGCGGGGAGAAGTGTTACGGCCGTAGAGGCCCACCGGGCAATCTTAGCCCACAAGTTATCTTAGGTTAATTCTTATGCAAGTTATCTTAGGTTAATTCTTATGCAAATTATCTAGGTTATAAATATAGGCTGTAAGACTCTTTTTGGAATTAAGCAATAAAGATAGTTCTATCATATTGCCCGGCTCCAGAGGAGCCGGAAACCCTAGCCGCACCTTGCCCTAGCCGCTGCCGCCCTTCTCCTCCCTCGCGACAACGCCAACACGCCGGAGCCGCTGTCCTCGGCCCCAACCCTCGCTGTTCTGTCCCTACAACCTAAGGGGCAGAGTCGGTAGGAACCCTAGTCCTACCAGAATAAAACTGCCGAGAGACTATATAATGCACCGAAATCTAATTTGTCGCGTCGTCTCTGACTCCACTTTGAGCGATCATTCTCATCTCCGGCCATGGTGGGCCAGCCCACGATGTGGTGCGTTTGGTTGACTATCTGATGCAATGAGCTCGAGTAGAATTTCCCTCGCCATGTATCTAAACTAATTAAGATAAAGGAAGATATACGTCTTTAAATAATGTTTACAACAATATGCTGGTTCATGTAGGTTTAAGAGTCTACTATCATGAAACAAAAGAATCACACAGTTTTCCCTGTGATTCCAATCATATATAACTTGCACAATATCAAAATTTACTTGCAGAAGTTAAAAACTGATATATGAACTCACATGATCAAGGAGATGGAAGGCACATGTTGAAGTCATGAAAAAACTATCTAAAGCAACATTTCACTAATTATCACATATCTGACCACACATCAGAAGGTTATTACTAATGCTACATACATTTCATCAATTAGCACTTCCAAATAGATCTCACACAACCACACAGGTACGTATTTTCTTGTAAAAGAGGTTATTTCAGATTGCATTCAGTACACAATAATATATAGCGGACTGGGAAGTAAATTACTTGATACAACAAAGAGAAAAAGCTTATCTCTCTTCCTTTAGTGTGTGACTCAAGAACTTCTCTACTTACAAATATATTTAGCCATGCTTGATCATGCTCCTCTATGCCTTGCACCAAATCATCCCAAGTACAAAAATCTGACGAATGTCGCAATGAAAAGGGTATGAATATTGACCTGAGGGGATGGTACAGGTTTCTGCAAAGAATTAAATAGGAAGTCTGAATCCACTGGTGACAATGTACTTTGCAGATCCACAAACAATTCGTTGCTAAAAATTTCACAAATCACATGTTTAGGAGACCACAATTTCTATCATGAACGGATCGGGCACACAACTGTACTCCAAAAACTTGACAATTTTTTTGATCTGGAAGGAGAAAAACATGACTTACGGGGAGTTGAGCGTGGTTGGGGACAGTCACAGTGGATGAAGGTAGTTGACATCGGCGCGGCCGGGAACAAACAGGTCACCCCTGGAAGGCTCTGCATCTGCAATGCCAGGATGACTCGTGGCGTTCCTGCCGCTGGTAGCCTCCATTGGAGGCACGGAAGAAAGGGAATCATGTTGGAGGTTGAGAACCAGAGCCTGCATAAAAATGGAATGAGTGGACAGGCTCCGAACGGAGAACAAAGAATATATACTGCACTATCCTCTCAGTCTCCGATATCTTGCGTGCCCAGGTCTAGAAGGAGAGGTCGTGGGTAAAGCTCGAAGCATCATGTAATACAGGTATAGGGAACAGTAGCAGTTGGAAAATTCAGCAGCAGACACACCTGCGGTGCAGCCCAAGCTCGCCCTGTTGCAGACCGAGCACTCTCAACACTGCCTCCTCCTGCCGGCACACCCTTCTTCAACAAGCAGACACAGCAGCAGCAGATGATCTTGTCGTGCGGTAGCCTCCGATCCGGCAGCTTCTTCTCCAGCTACCTCGCGAGGCGAGGAGGGGCGGCTGGGCCCATGTTGGCGAGGGGGCTGCGGGGCAGGCCGGCAGGCTCGCGCAGCCCACCATGCGACCCTGGGTTAGGCGCTGGAGCCGAGCCGATGCATCGAGCAAGGGGGGCGATGCGGCGGCGGCTGCCGTGGGGACATAGGACACAGGCGGCGGCAAGGGACTTGGCGGCGAGGCTTGGCTCATGGTGGACCGGATCCAGAGCGAGGGAAGTTCGGGAGGCAGCGGAGGAGAGTGGTGACGCGAGATCCCGGCGCCGGCGAGGAATTTGGGAGGGGTCTAGAAGACTCTGTTTCTTTCTTGAGAGGAGGAGAAAGGAGAAGAGACAGCCCGTTGGAACTACCGGGCACCAGGTGGTGTTGTGTATGGATGTCCCTGTTCCAAAATTCTGTCCGAGCACAAGGTGTTTCTTGAAAAAGTGCAGGTGTCACGGATCTCAGCCATACATTTCAGATTAGACGGCATATATGATGTGAAGGCAGGCACACCATCACCACCAACTCGCGTTTTTATAGGAGCAGAGATACGTCCATATGTAATTTTCGTATTTGAATCTCTAAAAAGACTAACATTTAGAAACGGATGGAGTATATCGAGAAAACAATATAATAATACGTGCAACGGCATCCCATCCCCACCGGGCGATCGTGCATGTTACCAGCGCGCATATGTTCGGACGCACGCATGCTGTGACGAGCCCAGCAAGAGACTAGTGCACGGCCGGCGCGACTGATTCCATGGAGCCGTGTGGTGCGTGGACGTGGAAGCACGCGCGTGCGACGCGTGTCCCGTCTCCTCGCTCGGGGCCGCCTCGTGCAGGGCGGGAACACAGAGAGAGACCAATTAATGGCCGCCGCCGGCGGCTTTCTTGGCCATTGTGTCTCTGGTTTCGCCCAATCTCCTGCCTGCGTGCGCCCTTTTTTTGGTAGCTTCGGCACCCCACGATAGCGTCGCTGGTCAACGAGTCTGCCAGGCAACAGCAGCGGCAGAGGCAGCTATCACAGGTGGATGCTTTTTTCACCTCGTTTGTATTTGCATTGTATTGTGGGTGTTTGGCATTGGTTGCTCGTCGCGATATTTGGTGTTGTTCGTTCATTTTCAAAGAACCAGCAATGGATGAAATGAAACACCGGCCTAGACCCCACTAGTAGAAAACAGGATTTTAGTCCAAACTTAATGTACATACTAGTCCTGGTTGCATTACGAACCGGGACTAATGTGAGCATTAGTTTCGGTTCGAGCGGCTAGGGCGTCGGGAAGGCATTAGTACCGATTCAAATGGGATCTTTAGTCCCGGTTTGAGGCACGAACCAGGACTACCCTTTAGTCCCGGTTCGTATTTCAAACCGGGACTAAAAAGGGTCTGAAATTTGTTTTTTTTTGTTTTTCCATTTGTTTTTTACTTTTAGTTTCTGTTTTGAATTGCTTATATCTATTAGTATATTTGATGTTTTTCAGTGATTCTTTTTGCATTAAAATTTGTCTAGTTTCTGTTTGTGCCATTAGTTTCAAATTTGAATGATTTAAATATGAATTTGTTCAAAGTTGCTTCAAACCCTAGATTGTGAATAATTTGAGTTTAAAAATAGTTTTTAATTTAATTCTTTTTGCTCCTAGTCACATGTCAGGTTGTTGTCACAGTAAGATTTATTTGGTTATTTTAGAATAATTTAAATTAGGATTTTAATTAAAACAACACTGCTTTGCTTATATAGTTGTTTTAGTACTTTAAATGTTGTTTATCAATTATTTTTTGTTAGTTCTTTCTGTCGATTTTAACATGTTGTAGTATGCTTCTGTTAGACAACAGTAGATAAAATTTTATAATTAATTAATATTAATTTTGCTACTGTTTTGTATTAATATTTGTTTAGCCTTTAATAATAGTTGATAGAATTAGTTTTGCTATATTAAAAAGTAATTCTTTTTGGCACTTTAATAGAACGTGACTCTGGCTTGGTTAACCTTCGTTATGACTTTGGCTGGGTCGCTGCTACCAGATGTAGTTGACGGTAGGATTGGATGGAGTTCAAACTCTACCCCCCCCCCCACCCCCGCGTGTATCGCCATTTCAGTTTTTTAAAAAACAAAAGAAAATGATAAAAATATCAAAAATTAAAATCATTCGAGATGTAGTTATGTTACTACATCTACTAGTTAGGAAAATTAAAAACTTAAATTTGGACATGTTTTGCAAAAAAGTGTTATGAAAAAGTAAAACGGCTATAACTTTTGCATAAGATGTCGAAAAAACGTATAATATATCAAAATATTCAGCACGAAAATACGGTTCCGATTTTGATCGCCGTATGTCATTTTGCAAATTTTTAGAATCCTCTAATTTGAAAAGGAAAAAAAGTTATCCTCAAATTTAAGTTTCTTTGAATTTTTTGTCAAACTGTGGTCAAAATATGGTCAAACTACTTATTCAAGAAATATTAGTGTTACTAAATAATTCTTTTTTTAGAATAATAGTTTCAAACTCAAACGGTGCTTCATGCTCAAGTTCAACTCTTAAGGGTTAATAGGATTGACAGCTTAGTATTGTCAGGAAAACAACAAGTGCAGACTTGGAAACTAGGGGGAGTAGAACTTGAAAGTTAAGCATGCTTAGGCTGGAGTAGTGAGAGGATGGAAGACCCACCGGAAAGTTAGACGATTTGAAATGAGTGGTTCATACTTGAGCAGTGATGAGGGGTGATTAGAGATTAAATTTTCAAATTAATCAGAAATTTGAAAATCGGGAAAAATTTGTTTTTTTAAAAAAAAGTCAGAAAAACAAAATTTCAAAAAAGTTCCTTTAGTACCGGTTGGTGTTTCCAACCGAGGCTAAAGGTGGAGCTCCTTTAGTCCCAATTCGTAAGCAAACCGGGACTAAAGGTTTTGGGCTTTAGTTTTGAGATACAATCAATTGAAGAGAATAAAACTGGGTCCAATAAAAAACAGGAATGAATTTATTAAAAGGGATTGGAAAGGGATAAGTACAAAGGGAGAAACCCTTCTATATATTCTATATTATCAAAAAACAAGTATAAAATATATAAAGAAAAAATGTTAAAAAATTCTTGTTGTCTTCTTAAAAAAATCCTTATTTTGACTCTTATTGAACCGCGGTAAAGTATTCTAATTCAATAAGAATTTCGCGGGACGAGCTAAAGTTCTAGCGCATGAAAGTCGAAGTATATACTTTAGTCGATACAAAGTCCATTTTTTCGAAGATCCACTATGATAATGAAAAAGATTTCTAGAAATAAGTGGCTCGCGAGAAATAGAGAGACATATTCTCTATTTGATCTCGAAGTAGCTCTTCTTCTTTTTTTAAAGCTTAACTCACATTTTGGGAGCGGATGCTGCTCGAGCTAAAGATATGCCCCCAACTCTTGAACAACTCTCACTTGCCTTGGCCAATAGCTTAGATGGCCGGGTGGAGTTAGCTTTTCGACAAAGACCCGTCCCGTGCAGCGAAGCCCTGTGTCGGGGGTTTCAAATCCCTCCTTGCCCACAGCCTTCCAAAGGGGGAAGGGCCTTTACTTTCCCCCTGAGGGTAGGAAAATCATGATCCGGATAGCAAACATATTAAAGAAGAAAAGAAACTAATAGAAGTCGAAGACGCGGAATGATAGTGAATAGAGAGAAAGATTCTTCTGATTTTCACAGGCCTTTCCATTCGTCTTTATTCGTCTTTCTTTCGGCAATCTATGCATAATTCTACTTCTTGAACCACCGAATCCGCTTTTGAAAATGAAATTCGATTTTCAAGGAAATTTTTGAATAAGAGATAAATAAACAATTGAATTTGAAAAAAAAACTTACATGCCGCGGAGGATCTCGTTCCAAGCTTGCAACTGGAGCGACCTAGTGTGTGGCTCTCTCTTTAGCCCTGCAATGCGCCCTTGCTTGGATGAAAAAATGTCACCTCTGAAACCGGGACTAAAGGCCCGTTTTCTACTAGTGCGCTCACCATCACTGGCCGCCGGGCACACAGACAAATATTTCCCCGATAAGAAGGCGGACGACTTGACCGACCGAACCGGCTCACATGCCCCTAAAATTG
>NC_041391.1:30982057-31053497 GCF_002162155.2 Triticum dicoccoides
TTCCGCGAAGCCACACACTTCCGTAAATCTAATCCTGGGGGCCTCCTATACGATGCTTTGTGTTTAAATATTACCATGACGGGCAAAGCCATAGCTATACGGACCGTTCCATCCGTCGCTCGTTGGTTTCTAAAGGTTGTCAATTGGTTTCCTAGCGATTTCTTTTCTCTTTTCTTCAATTTTGCGGGTTTCAATTGTTCTTTTCCTTTTATTTCTCATTAAAACATGATTATTTATTTCTTAATTTTTTAAAAAGCAAATATTTAAACAAACATGAATATGAAGCAAATCAACATTTTTAAAATTTCATGAACATTTTACAAAAACCTGTGAAGATTTTAAAAAGAAAATCATGGATGAAAGCTTACAAAAATACACACACATAATAAAAAAACAATAAGAGCACTGTTGAACATAGTGGTTAGCTATCTTGCAAACAAGCATTGCTGAAAATAGAAACAATCGGATACGTGATGAAGGAAAATCGATGAACTTGGTCTTCTTCAACAACTCCCCCCTGAGCTTGGTCTTCTTTAGTAGGTACTGAGTTGGGGACGGCACAAGCTCCAGCGGTGTGCAAGGGCTCAGAGTGGCCATCTTCAAAGCACGTTGGTGACCATGTCGGGGAGGGGAAGACAACAGCCCACTGCATTTGACAAGGAGAATTCATTAAGGGGCGCTAGACTAATACTTGCGCCTTCAGTGCCAGTCTCGAGAATTCATTCGACTTCATCAAGCCGTGAGGCGCTTTATCAGCAAAGAGAACGTTTGTATAAAACACTCCAGTTTCTCCAAAACACCATCCTTGAACAGGATTTGTCATTTTTTCATAGTCATCTAGGTTAGCCACCACACAAGTTTGATCTTAGACCAAACAGCGTTATTGAAGACCTGATAATTTCTAGTTTTCCAAATGCACCACGGAGTACAAGCGCAAATAGAATTAAGAGCATAATGATTTTTGTTATGTAGCAAAAATCTCGGCACCTGTAAAAAATCAACACTCACAGGTTTACCAAAGTATATGGAAATAACCTCCCAGGTTGTGTGGCAACTACACAATCAAAGAATAAGTGGACAATATGTTTTATCTGATCACAAAGAAAGACATTATGCAGGTTTAATTATGTTGTGTTTCTTCACATTATCTTAAGTCATTAGTTTGTTACTAGAGAATAACTAAAGGAACACTTGCACTTTGTGTGGGGGGGAGAGGTGGACCTGATCAGATAAGACAACTGGAATGAAAATTGGTCGCACCCCATTATACTTAATGATGTTATAAAGAGAGACAATATTGTATGTCCCATTTGAGTCATATTGCCAAACTAGTGCATTGCCGGTTCTCCAAAGAGACGCGCATTTGGCAATCTGCTCAAGACATTACCAATCTTCAATTAACCTAGGTGAGAAAACTGTTCCAAAAGTAAGTTTAAAGGTCTGGTCCTCAATCACATTTGCAGTTGTTGAACATCATCGGTTGTGAGTAGTGTAAAGAGGCAAAAAAATTGGACAGACAAGGGGGATGCGCCAAACCAATCATTCCAAAATATGATTTTATTTCCATCCCCCACCATCCACATGTACCCAAACTTCAAAACCTTGCAAGCCCGCATCATTCACTGCGAGAACCGGGGAAGGTTTAAGGGTTTGTTGTCAAATATGTTAGTTTTTAATGTACTTGCTAACTATGGTTTTCCAATGTTAGTCTTCCTTTTTGCAAAATCTTTTAACCCGGTTTCCTAGGAGGCACAAGTTCACACATGTAAGATTGGGGATGCCTAGTCCACCATGTTCTTTCTTCATAGATAGTAGGTTCCAGTTGGTTAAGTGAAGCTTTCTATTCGCTTCAAAGTCACTAATAACTAATTGTTAATCATATCTAAAGCCCATGTTGCAAATTTGAAGAAAAAGAGGAGGTACAGATGAATGATCGAGAGGTGGGCTTTTATCAATACAAGCCTAACAGGGTAGGACAAAAGTTTACCTCTCCATCTTGCAATCCATTTAACAATTTTATGAACTATTTGTTCGATGTCCTACTTTCTAAGCTTACCGGTTCCTTTAAAATATGATATATCCAACATGATTGAACGACACATCTTTCCCTCAACCTCAGGGGGTCGCGGTGGCTAGGGCACTCTTCCTTCCAAGCTTCATAGTCGAGACTATGGATCCACACCCCTTCCACATGTTGCTCAGGCGGCCGGTGTCAGGGAGGTGGATCACAGTACCTTGGCTCCTGCTAGTAGTTTAATTATGTATTTTTTTCTCGCAGGGGAGGCGCTTCATGCTACCTCTTGAGCACTGTGTTGGTTTTTCCTTGAAGAGGAAAGGGTGATGCAGCAAAGTAGCGTAAGTATTTCCCTCAGTTTTGAGAACCAAGGTATCAATCCAGTAGGGGGCTCTACGCAAGTCCCTTGTACCTACACAAACAAAACAAGAACCTCACAACCAAAGCGATAAAGGGGTTGTCAATCCCTTCACGGCCACTTGCGAAAGTGGGATCTGATAGAGATAATAAGATAAGATAAATATTTTTGGTATTTTTATGATATAGATTGGAAAGTAAAGATTGCAAAATAAAGTAGATTGAAAACTTATATGATGGAAAATAGACCCGGAGGCCATAGGTTTCACTAGTGGCTTCTATCAAGATAGCATAAGTATTACGGTGGGTGAACAAATTACTGTCGAGCAATTGATAGAAAAGTGCATAATTATGAGAATATCTAGGCATGATCATGTATATAGGCATCACGTCCACAACAATTAGACCGACTCCTGCCTGCATCTACTACTATTACTCCACACATCGACCGCTATCCAGCATGTATCTAGAGTATTAAGTTCATAAGAACAGAGTAACGCATTAGGCAGGATGACATGATGTAGAGGGATAAACTCAAGCAATATGATATAAACCCCATCTTTTTATCCTCGATGGCAACAATACAATACGTGCCTTGCTGGCCCTGCTGTCACTGGGAAAGGACACCGCAAGATTGAACCCAAAGCTAAGCACTTCTCCCATTGCAAGAAAGATCAATCTAGTAGGCCAAACCAAGCTGATAATTCGAAGAGACTTGCAAAGATAACCAATCATACATAAAAAATTCAGAGGAGATTCAAATATTTCTCATAGATAAACTTGATCATAAACCCACAATTCATCGGATCTCAACAAACACACTGCAAAAAGAGATACATCGAATAGATCTCCAAGAAGACCGAGGAGAACATTGTATTGGGATTGAAAGAGAGAGAAGAAGCCATCTAGCTAATAACTATGGACTCGAAGGTCTGTGGTAAACTACTCACAATTCATCGGAGAGGCCTTGGCGATGATGTAGAAGCCCTCCGTGATCGATTCCCCCTCCAGCGGAGCGCCGAAAAAGGCTCCAAGATGGGATCTCACGGGTATAGAAGGTTGCGGCCGTGGAAATAGGGTTTCGTGGTGCTCCTGGATGTTTTCGGGGTACATAGATATATATATAGGCGAAGGAAGTCGGTCAGGGGAGCCACGAGGGTGGGGGGCGCGCCCACCCCCCTAGAGCGCGCCCTCCTGCCTCGTGGCCGCCTCGGCTGCTTCTTGACGTCCACTCCAAGTCTCTTGGATTGCGTTTGTTCCAAAAAGATCTCTCCCGAAGGTTTCATTCCGTTTGGACTCCGTTTGATATTCCTTTTCTGCGAAAACTGAAATAGGCAAAAAAACAACAATTTGGGATGGGCCTCCGGTTAATAGGTTAGTCCCAAAAATGATATAAAAGTGTATAGTAAAGCCCATAAACATCCAAAACGGATAATATAATAGCATGGAACAATAAAAAATTATAGATACGTTGGAGACGTATCAAGCATCCCCAAGCTTAATTCCTGCTCGTCCTCGAGTAGGTAAATGATAAAAACAGAATTTTTGATGCGGAATGCTACCTAGCATATTTCTCAATGCAATTTTCTTTATTGTGGCATGAATGTTCAGATCCAAATGATTCAAGATAAAAGTTCATATTGACATGAAAACAATAATACTTTAAGCATACTAACAAAGCAATCATGTCTTCTCAAAATAACATGGCTAAAGAAAGCTATCCCTACAAAATCATATAGTCTGGCTATGATCTATCTTCATCACACAAAATATTCAAATCATGCACAACCCAGATGACAAGCCAAGCAATTGTTTCATACTTTTGATGTTCTCAAACTTTTTCGACTTTCACGCAATACATGAGCGTGAGCCATGGACAGAGCACTATATGTGGAATAGAATGGTGGTTGTGGAGAAGACAAAAGGGAGAAGATAGTCTCACATCAACTAGGCGTATCAACGGGCTATGGAGATGCCCATTAATATATATCAATGTGAGTGAGTAGGGATTGCCACACAACAGATTCACTAGAGCTATAAGTGTAGGAAAGCTCAACAAAAGAAACTAAGTGGGTGGGCGTCCAACTTGCTTGCTCACGAAGACCTAGGGCATTTTGAGGAAGCCCATCATTGGAATATACAAGCCAAGTTCTATAATGTAAAATTCCCACTAGTATATGAAAGTGACAACATAGGAGACTCTCTATCATGAAGATCATGGTGCTACTTTGAATCACAAGTGTGGAAAAAGGATAGTAACATTGTCCCTTCTCTCTTTTTCTCTCATATTTTTTATTTTGGTGGGCTTCTTTGGCCTCTCTTTTTTGTTTGGGCTTCTTTGGCCTCTTTTATTTTTCATAAAGTCTGAAGTATCATCCTGACTTGTGGGGGAATCATAGTCTCCATCATCCTTTCCTCACTTGGGACAATGCTCTAATAATGAAGATCATCACACTTTTATTTACTTACAACTCAAGAATTACAACTCAATACTTAGAACAAAATACGACTCTATGTGGATGCCTCCGACAGTGTACCGGGATATGCAATGAATCAAGAGTGACATGTATGAAAGAATTATGAATGGTGGCTTTGCCACAAATACGATGTCAACTACATGATCATGCAAAAGCAATATGACAATGATGATGCGTGTCATAATAAACGGGGCGGTGGAAAGTTGCATGGCAATATATCTTGGAATGTCTATGGAAAGGCCATGATAGGTAGGTATGTGCTACGTCTTGAGCTTTCGTTGGTTTTCCTTGAAGAGGAAAGGGTGATACAGCAATAGTAGCGTAAGTACTTCCCTCAGTTTTTGAGAACCAAGGTATCAATCCAGTAGGAGGCTCCTCAAAAGTCCCATGCACCTACACAAACAAACAAGAACTCGCAACCAACGCAATAAAGGGGTTGTCAATCCCTTCACGACCACTTGCAAAAGTGAGATCTGATAGAGATAATATGATAAGATAAATATATTTTTGGTATTTTTACGATATAGATTGGAAAAGTAAAGATGCAAATAAAAGTAGATTGAAATCTTATATGATAAAAGATAGACCCGGGGGCCATAGGTTTCACTAGTGGCTTCTCTCAAGATAGCATAAGTATTATGGTGGGTGAACAAATTACTGTCGAGCAATTAATAGAAAAGCAAATAATTATGAGATTATCTAGGCACGATCATGTATATAGGCATCACGTCCGTGACAAGTAGACCGACTCCTGCTTGCATCTACTACTATTACTCCACACATCGACCGCTATCCAGCATGCATCTAGAGTATTAAGTTCATAAAGAACAGAGTAACGCATTAAGAAAGATGACATGAAGAAGAGGGATAAAAAACTCATGCAATATGATATAAACCCCATATTTTTATCCTCGATGGCAACAATACAATACGTGCCTTGCTGCCCCTGCTGTCATTGGGAAAGGACACCGCAAGATTGAATCCAAAGCTAAGCACTTCTTCCATTGCAAGAAAGATCAATCTAGTAGGCCAAACCAAACTGATAATTCGAAGAAACTTGCAAAGATAACTTAATCACACATAAAATAATTCAGAGGAGATTCAAATATTTCTCATAGATAAACTTGATCATAAACCCACAATTCATCGGATCTCAACAAACACACCGCAAAAAGAGTTACATTGAATAGATCTCCAAGAAGATCGAGGAGAACTTTGTATTGAGATTCAAAGAGAGAGAAGAAGCCATCTAGCTAATAACTATGGACCCGAAGGTCTGTGGTAAACTACTCACAACTCATTGGAAGGGCTATGGTGTTTATGTAGAAGCCCTCCATGGTCGATTCCCCCTCCGGTGGAGCACCGGCGAAGGCTCCAAGATGGGATCTCGCGGATACAGAAGGTTACGACGGTGGAAATAGTTTTTCGTGGTGCTCCTCGATGGTTTCAGGGTACATGGGTATATATAGGAGGAAGAAGTAGGTCGGTGGACGCTCGAGGGGCCCACGAGGGTGGGGGGCGTGTCCACCCGTAGGGGGCGCGCCGGGCACCCTCGTGGCCGCCTCCTTTGTTTCTTGACGTCCACTCCAAGTCCCCTGGATCACATTTGTTCCAAAAAGATCGCTCCCAAAGGTTTCATTCCGTTTGGACTCCGTTTGATATTCTTTTTCTTCGAAACACTGAAATAGGCAAAAAAACAATTTGGGTTGGGCATCCCGTTAGTAGGTTAGTCCCAAAAATGATATAGAACAGTAAAGTAAAGCCCATAAACATCCAAAATGGGTAATATAATAGCATGGAACAATCAAAAATTATAGATACGTTGGAGACGTATCAGTATGGTGGATGTTTTGAGGAAGGTATATGGTGGGTGTATGGTACCGGCAAAAGTTGCACGACACAAGAGAGGCTAGCAATGGTGGAAGGGTGAGAGTGTGTATAATCCATGGACTCAACATTAGTCATAAGGAACTCATATACTTATTGCAAAAATCAATTAGTCATCAAAACGAAGTACTACGCGCATACTCCTAGGGGGATAGATTGGTAGGAAAAGACCATCGCTCGTCCCCGACCGCCAGTCATAAGGAATACAGTCAATAAATAAATCATGCTCCAACTTCATCACATAACGGTTCACCATACGTGCATGCTACGGGAATCACAAACTTCAGCACAAGTATCTCTCAAATTCATAACTACTCAACTAGCATGACTCTAATATCACCATCCTCATATCTCAAAACAATCATCAAGCATCAAACTTCTCATAGTATCCAATGCACTTTCTATGATAGTTTTTATTATACCCAAGTTGGATGCCCATCATATTAGGACCAATTTTATAACAAAAGCAAATACCATGCTGTTCTAAAAGACTCTCAAAATAATATAAGTGAAGCATGAGAGATCAATAATTTCTACAAAATAAAACCACCGCCGTGCTCTAAAAATATATAAGTGAAGCACTAGAGCAAAATTGTCTAGCTCAAAAGATATAAGTGAAGCACATAGAGTATTCTAATAAATTCTGAATCATGTGTGTCTCTCCCAAAAGGTGAGTACAGCAAGGATGATTTTGGTAAACTAAAAAATCAAATACTAATATCATACAAGACGCTCCAAGCAAAACACATATCATGTGGTGAATAAAAATATAGCTCCAAGTAAAGTTACCGATAGACAAAGACGAAAGAGGGCATGCCTTCCGGGGCATCCCCAAGCTTAGGATTTTGGTTGTCCTTGAATTATCTTAGGGTGCCATGGGAATCCCCAAGCTTAGGCTCTTGCCACTCCTTATTCCATAGTCCATCAAATCTTTACCCAAAACTTGAAAACTTCACAACACAAAACTCAACAGAAAATCTCATAAGCTCCGTTAGTGCAAGAAAGCAAACCACCACTTTAAGGTACTATAATGAACTCATTCTTTATTTATATTGGTGTTAAACCTACTGTATTCCAACTTCTCTATGGTTCATACCCCCGATACTAGCCATAGATTCATCAAAATAAGCAAACAACACACGAAAAACAGAATCTGTCAAAAACAGAATAGTCTGTAGCAATCTGTAACTTTCGATTACTTATGGAACTCTAAAACTTTTAACAAAATAGGAAATCCTAGGAAATTTGTCTATTAATCTACTGCAGAAAGAATCAACTGAAAATCACGTTTCTGTGATTTATTAAAATTATTCTTGTGTGTGCAAAAGTTTCTGTTTTTCAGCAAGATCAAATTAACTATCACCGTCGGTTATCCTATAGGTTCTACTTGGCACAAACACTAATTAAAACATAAAACCACATCTAAACAGAAGCTAGATGGATTATTTATTACTAAACAGAAGCAAAAATCAAGGTACAAAATAAAATTGGGTTGTCTCGCAACAAGCGCTATCGTTTAACGCCCCTAGCTAGGCATAAAAGCGAGAATAGATCTAAGTATTGCCATCTTTGGTATTCAATTTATAAGTGGATCGCATAATAGATTCATAAGGTAATTTGATTTTATTTCTAGGAAATTTTTCCATGCCTTTCCTTAATGGAAATTGGAATCTAATATTTCCTTCCTTCATATTAATAATTGCACCAATCGTTCTAAGGAAAGGTCTACCAAGAATAATAGGACATGAAAGATTGCAATCTATATCAAGAATGATAAAATCTACGGGCACATAATTACAATTTGCAACAATAAGAACATTATTAATCCTTCCCATAGGTTTATTAATAGTGGAATCCGCAAGGTGCAAGTTTAAAGAGCAATCATCAAAATCAGGAAACCTAACACATCACACAAAGTTTTTGGAATCGTGGAAACACTAGCACCCAAATCACACAAAGCATAGCATTCATGATCTTTAATTTTCATTTTAATAGTAGGTTCCCACTCATCATAAAGTTTTCTAGGGATAGAAACTTCTAACTCAAGTTTTTCTTCATAAGATTGCATCAAAGCATCAACGATATGTTTGGTAAAAGCTTTATTTTGACTATAAGCATGAGGAGAATTCAACACGGATTGCAACAAGGAAATACAATTTACTAAAGAACAATTATCATAATTAAATTCCTTGAAATCCAAAATAGTAAGTTCATTGCTATGTAAAGTTTTGACCTCTCCAATCCCACTTTTACCAAATTTAGCATCAAGATCTAAGAACTCCGAATCATTGGGACGCCTTTTAACTAAAGTTGACTCATCTCTCCCATTATTATCAAGAATCATATTGCAAAACAAAGTTTTAATAGGGGACACATCAATCACTTTTAGATCTTCATCATTATTATCATGAAAACTAGAAGAACACGCTCTTACAAAGCAATCTTTCTTAGCATGCATCCTAGCGGTTCTTTCTTTGCACTCATCAATGGAAATTCTCATGGCTTTGAGAGACTCATTGATATCATGCTTAGGTGGAATAGATCTAAGTGTCAAAGAATCAACATCAAGATAAATTATATCCATGTTCCTAGCCAACTCATCAATCTTAGGCAATTTTTCTTCAAACAAAGCATTGAAATTCTTTTGAGAAATCATAAATTCTTTAACACTAATCTCAAAATCAGAGGGAATCTTATTAAAATTTCAATAAGAGTTGTTGTAGTAATTACCATAATTATTAGAGGAATTACTAGGAAACGACCTAGGATTAAAGTTTCCTCTATATGCGTTGTTACCAAAAATATTCCTACCAACAAAATTCACATCCATAGATTCATTATTATTCTCAATCAAAGTAGACAAAGGCATATCATTAGGATCAATTGGAGCGCTATTATTAGCAAACAATTTCATAAGTTCATCCTTCTTTCCACTCAAAACATTAATCTCTTCTATCGCATGAACCTTTTTACTAGTAGATCTTTCGGTGTTTCATTGAGAATAATTAACCATAATATTATCTGGGAGTTTAGTAGCTTCTCCTAAAGTGATTTCCATAAAAGTACCTCCCACGGCCGAATCTAAAAGATTTCTAGAAGCAAAATTCAATCCGGCATAAAAATTTTGTATGATAATCCATAAATTTAATCCATGAGCAGGGCAATTGTGAATCTTTAATTTTATCTCCCAAGATTGTGCAACATGTTCATAATCAAATTGCTTAAAATTCATAATATCATTTCTAAGAGAGATTATCTTAGCGGGATGAAAATACTTAGAGATAAAAGCATCTTTGCACTTATTCCATGAATCAATACTATTTTTAGGCAAAGACGAAAACCAAGTTTTAGCACGATCTCTAAGCGAAAACGGAAATAACTTCAATTTAACAATATCATTATCCATATCTTTCTTCTTTTTCATGTCACACAAATCAACAAAGTTGTTTAAATGAGTAGTGGCATATTCACTAGGAAGGCCAGAGAATTGATCTTTCATAACAAGATTCAACAAAGCAGCATTGATTTCACAAGATTTAGCATCATTAAGAGGAGCAATCGGAGTGCTAAGGAAATCATTGTTGTTGATATTGGAAAAGTCACACAATTTAGTATTATCTTGAGCCATCGTGACAAGCAATCCAACACACAAGCACACAAGAGGCAAGCAAAAAAGAGGCGAATGGGAAGGAGAGGGCGAATAAAACGGCAAGGGTGAAGTGGGGGAGAGGAAAACGAGAGGCAAATGGCAAATAATGTAATGCGAGGGAGAAGAGTTTGTGATGGGTACTTGGTATGTCTTGACTTGTGCGAAGACCTCCCCAGCAACGGCGCCAGAAATCCTTCTTGCTACCTCTTGAGCACTGCGTTGGTTTTCCCTTGAAGAGGATAGGGTGATGCAGCAAAGTAGAGTAAGTATCGCCCTCAGTTTTGAGAACCAAGGTATCAATCTATTAGGAGGCTCCACGCAAGTCCCTCGTACCTACACAAACAAAACAAGAACCTAGCAACCAATGCGATAAAGGGGTTGTCAATCCCTTCATGGCCACTTGTGAAAGTGAAATCTGATAGAGATAATAAGATAAGATAAATATTTTTGGTATTTTTATGATATAGATTGGAAAGTAAACATTGCAAATAAGGTAGATTGAAAACTTATATGATGGAAAATAGACCCCGGGGCCATAGATTTCACTAGTGGCTTCTCCCAAGATAGCACAAGTATTACGGTGGGTGAACAAATTACTGTCGAGCAATTGATAGAAAAGTGCATAATTATGAGAATATCTAGGCATGATCATGTATATAGGCATCACGTCCACAACAAATAGACTGATACGTCTCCGTCGTATCTACTTTTCCAAACACTTTTGCCCTTTTTTTGGACTCTAACTTGCATGATTTGAATGGAACTAACCCGGACTGATGCTGTTTTCAGCACAACTGCTATGGTGTTATTTTTGTGCAGAAATAAAAGTTCTCAGAATGACCTGAAAATCCAGGGAGCAACTTTTCAGAATTAATAAAAAATACTGGCGAAAGAAATAGCGCCAGGGGGCCCACACCCTGTCCACGAGGGTGGGGGCGCGCCCCCTCCCCCTGGGCGCACCCCCTTGCCTCGTGGGCCCCATCGACATCCACCGACCTCAACTCCAACTCCATATATTTGCTTTCGCGGAGAAAAAAATCAGAGAGAAAGTTTCATCGCGTTTTACGATACGGAGCCGTTGCCAAGCCCTAATCTCTCTCGGGAGGGCTGATCTGGAGTCCGTTCGGGGCTCCGGAGAGGGGGATTCGTCACCATCGTCATCATCAACCATCCTCCATCACCAATTTCATGATGCTCACAGCCGTGCATGAGTAATTCCATCGTAGGCTTGCTGGACGGTGATTGGTTGGATGAGATTTACCATGTAATCAAGTTAGTTTTGTTAGGGTTTGATCCCTAGTATCCACTGTGTTCTGAGATTCATGTTGCTATGACTTTGCTATGCTTAATGCTTGTCACTAGGGCCCGAGTGCCATGATTTCAGATCTGAACCTATTATGTTTTCATGAATATATGTGAGTTCTTGATTCTATCTTGCAAGTCTATAGTCACCTATTATGGGCTATGATCCGACAACCCCGAAGTGACAATAATCGGGATACTTCTCGGTGATGACCGTAGTTTGAGGAGTTCATGTATTCACTATATGTTAATGCTTTGGTCCGGTTCTCTATTAAAAGGAGGCCTTAATATCCCTTAGTTTCCATTAGGACCCCGCTGCCACGGGAGGGTAGGACAAAACATGTCATGCAAGTTTTTTCCATAAGCACGTATGACTATATTCGGAATACATGCCTATATTACATTGATGAACCGGAGCTAGTTCTGTGTCACCCTATGTTATAACTATTACATGAGGAATCGCATCCGACTTAATTATCCATCACTGATCAATGCCTACAAGCTTTTCACATATTGCTCTTTGCTTATTTACTTTACTGTTGCTACTGTTACAATTACTACAAAACTGCTACTGTTACTTTTACCACTGTTACCATTACTTCCATATTACTTTGCTACTAAATACTTTGTTGCAGATACTAAGTTATCCAGGTGTGGTTGAATTGACAAATCAACTACTAATACTTGAGAATATTCTTTGGCTCCCCTTGTGTCGAATCAATAAATTTGGGTTGAATACTCTACCCTCGAAAACTTTTGTGATCCCCTATACTTGTGGGTTATCAAGACTATTTTCTGGCGCCGTTTCTGGGGAGCATAGCTCTATTATTTGAGTCACTTGGGATTTATATCTGCTGGTCTCTATGAGGAACTTGAAAGACGAAAGAACTAAGATTTATCCCTCAACTACGAGGGGAGGTAAGGAACTGCCATCTAGCTCTGCATTAGATTCTCCTTCTGTTATGAGTAAGCTTGCGACACCTATACCTGCTTCTGCTATTAATTCTGATATGTTGCATGTTATTGATGATGCCACTTCTACTATGCATGATACTTATGATGAAACTACTTGTATTCTTGATACTACTGTGCCATTAGGTGAATATCTGGATGAACAACTTGCTAGGGTTAGAGAGAATGAAATTATTGAAATGAAATTATTGAAGATAGTGATGATGAAGGTTCTCCTCCTAAGTATGAACTGCCTGTTGTTCCTGAGGGTTATGTTATGGACGAAGAAACTGCTAGAGATTTTCTTGCTTGCAATGATAAACATGATCTTAAGAAGTTATTAGCTAAATTGAAACAGAAAACTCTGAATGCTACAATGAAATATGACCCTGCTTTTGCTACTTCACTTATCTTTGTTACTGATAAGGATTATGAATTCTCTGTCAATCCTGAGATAATTACTTTGGTTGAATCTGATCCTTTCTATGGCTATGAATCTGAAACTGTTGTGGAACATCTTACTAAATTAAATGATATAGCCACCATTTTCACTAATGATGAGAAATCTCGCTAGTATTATATCCTCAAGATATTTCCGTTCTCATTAAAGGGTGATGTTAAAACGTGGTGTCGGTGTCAAAACCGGCGGATCTCGGGTAGGGGTCCCGAACTGTGCGTCTAGGCGGATGGTAACAGGAGACAAGGGACATGATGTTTTTACCCAGGTTCGGGCCCTCATGATGGAGGTAAAACCCTACTCCTGCTTGATTAATATTGATGATATGGGCGGTACAAGAGTTGATCTACCACGAGATCAGAGAGGCTAAACCCTAGAAGCTAGCCTATGGTATGATTGTTGTTCCTCCTACGGACTAAAACTCTCCGGTTTATATAGACACCAGAGAGGGCTAGGGTTACACAGAGTCAATTACAATGGGAGGAGATCTACATATCGTATCGCCAAGCTTGCCTTCCATGCCAAGGAAAGTCCTATCCGGACACGGGACGAAGTCTTCAATCTTGTATCTTCATAGTCCGGGAGTCCGGCCAAAGGTCATTGTCCGGCCATCCGGACACCGCCTAATCCAGGACTCCCTCAGTAGCCCCTGAACCAGGCTTCAATGACGATGAGTCTGGCGCGCAACATCTCGGCCCCGAACTTCATCCTCAACATCTCGGTGTTCATCATCGTGTGTGAGGTCTTCCTCCGCATCCAGCCCCACTTCGGCTTATGGCTGAAGACCTTCAATGTCAAGCCGGAGGTTGTGCGCGGCCGACAAGCGGAGTGCGGAGGCGCCATCGTGGGCAAGATAGCCAACGTTACATGGCTCGAGGGCGCCTTGGTGGAAACCATCAAAGGGTGGCAATCGGGGTGGTTCTACATCACCGAGCCGTGTGACCCTGAATGGGCAGCGGCCCCCGAATTCCGATCTGGCATCCCCACACGGCTCACCTCATGGAAAGAGACGGGCCTGTCGTGGGGTAATTCGGCAGAGGTGATGCGTCAAAGACCTGATCGACAGGAAGGTTAAACTCGTCACCGTAGTCCAGGTCATGCTCTTCCGCCGGATCCTCCCGTGTCAACGACGGGCTTTTAATCTGTGGGAATTCGACCCGGCCCAGCACCAAACTTTGTCCAGGCTCTTCGACACAACGCACGAAGATGCCTGGAAGGTGCTTTTCAAGAGCTCTGAGGTTCACCCTCCCATTACCGAGGATCGCGGATTCTGCGCGAAGCGTCAAGCCAGCGCGGTAAGCTCAATTTATCCATCACGGGGTATTTGTTTTCATAGTTTGACTCTATGCGGGATCTAAACTCCCATCCCTTTAACAGAACTGGCAAAAGAAGGCCGGACAGATCAACTGTCCGGCTCCTTTGCCCAAAGACCCAGCGGACGCCCGTTTGACAAAACTGCTGGTTCCGGCACCCCACGTGGTGCCGGAGAAGAAGGCCAAGAAGAAAGCCACGGGGACTCGAAAGAGTTCCCGACGCCTGGTGGTGTCGGACTCATCGCCTGACGACCCTGAGACGCCCTCCGCCTCTGAAGACGACGAGGAGGAAGAAGAAGCCTCTCCCCCTCCAGCGGGGGGAGGAAAGAAAAGGAAGGCCGCCCCAACTGGGGAGACCGGAGGGTCCAAGAAGGGGAAGACCCTTCTTCCGGACTACGCCTCCGACGCCGACGATGGCGGAGAGGAATGGCCATCCAGGGTCAAGCCCCTGGCAAAATCGTAAGTATCCGGATACCAGAATAACTTATGACGTTCCTCTATTGTACAGTACCTTCTGACACCAAATTCAATTATGCAGTCCACCTAAGGCTCAGCTCGGCGATTCGTCGAGCGGCTCCCTGGACTCGTCGGATGTGAATAGCGCTTCACTCCCGACGGCTACCTCCCCCCGCCCTACGGACGATGCCGAGGTGGAGTCCCAAGAGGGGCTAAACCAGGAGGAGGTGGTCCTGGAGGCGCCGCAAGGTGACCTCCCGGACCCCAGGCCCAAAGGGGACATAGCCCCAGAGGGATCTAAGTCCGACCCTGGGCCGGACACCGCTCCGGAACCTTCAGTGATTCCGGAGTTTGGCAGGCGGCCCCATCTCAAGAAGGGCAAGCCTACGATGTCGGCGGCCTCCGTCCAACCGGAGGTGCCGGACAACTTGCTGGAGGTGCTTAATGGCGCCTCCATCGATGAAGAGCACCGCACTGTTATGAGTGCGGTGATCCAGAAGGTTCAGTCCGCCAAGAACGGACTGATGGAAGCCTGTACCAGTCTTCTAACTGGTTTCGAGGTATGTATTTAAAACATGTAAAAATGTTACCGCGTAGACAGTAGCCCCTGATGCTTAGTGTGGCGTTCGGAAAGAAAAGCCGAACTGAGGATCTAAAAAGATATACGCAGGAGTCTAACATAAATATGTCAATATGGGAATGCAGGCTGCGCTGCTGACCTCTGTCGCACTAACTGCGGAGGTCGATGCATTGAAGCAGAGCCTTGAGCGATCCGAGAATGAGCTCGGCCTTGCCAAGAAGCAGCTCGAGGACAAAGAAGGCATGTAGTACCTTATGTAATTGTATATATAAATACCTGGTTAAAATGATGACAGGACCAACGTGAATATTACAGGGGCCACAACCGAGGTGGTGACCCTGAAGGAAGCGCTTTCCAAGGCCGAAGACAATGCGCCCATGGAGTGCTCAGAGCGAGAGAAGCAAGAGGCGCAGGTGGCGGAGGTGCGGCAAGAGCTCGATGCTCTTGTGAAAAAACATGAGAGGTTATAGCTTGACTCGAAGACTCGAGAGTCCGAGCTTGCCTCGACACTTGAAAGCGCCAAATCTGCCAAGGCCGAAGCCCAAAAAGCCCTCCAGGAAATTGAGGCGATGAAAAGGATTGTGGCGGGTAAGGCATTCTTTATGCAAAGCAAGCACGCGAAAGTAAATTACCTGTTACTTACCCGAATCCGGAGCTCTCCAGGAGCTTTCGCAGATCTGCCCCGCAGTGTATCTGACGTCGCCGCATTCTACCCGGCCGAGGAAGGGAGCTCAACGGAGAAAGTGTTCTGGTCCCAGTATGCTGAGGCCGAACGCCCGGTGCCCCTGAGCGACCAGCTGAAGCAGCTGGTCGAGCTTCATAAGGCATCCGAACAGGCCATGAAGGGCCTGATAGGCCAGTTGTGGCCTGGGGAAGTCATGACTTTGAGCTACTTTGGGTTGGTGCAGCGGCTGGTGGATGTCTGTCCCCGGCTTGAAGTCATCAAGCGCTTCGTATGCATCGAAGGCGCCCGTAGGGCTTTTGCCCATGCTAAAGTGCACTGGGGCAAGCTGGATGCTGAGAAGCTGGTGACAGAAGGGCCACCAGAGGGGAAGGAGCATCGCAGGCCCGAGATGTATTATGAGGGCGTCCTGAAGGGTGCCCGTCGTGTGGCGGATGAATGTACCAGGGATGTAATTTTTGAGTAAACTCGCTCGTATTTGTCCTGTGCGCTTAAAACTTGTTCATATGCGCTAAGCAATGCTTTTTGAATTTAAAATATTACCTTTTGTGCGGCCATTTATTAAATCTGAGAGATGCAAGTCGTCGGCTTCTACCCCCATGCCACAAGTGCTGGGGTGTTCGGGATAAACCTGAGCGCTCTTGTTCCCATTTTTGGGTCCATCGAGGGAGGCGCTCAGCACAACAAACAAGGCCATCGGACTTATAATGCTTTATCACTCTCACTTAGCCATAGAATTATATAATTTTAAATTTCAGCGAAGCCCCTAGTATTCGGAAGACCGAGTTCGGGGCGCTATCCACGTCTAGGATGGACAAAGCCAACTCCTCGCTCTAAGCGGCATAAGTCTTTAAGGACTCGAAAAACCTCTCGAACAGTGACCGGTCTCTCGCCCTATCATGACAGTCAGTTTTAGCTTTCCTTACTGAGGTATTAACCCAGCTCAACTGGGGCACAATCGCAGTAGTTCTCCCAGCGCTACCTTAGCCGACATAGCGGAACGTAAGGTACCAAAACATGGGAGCTGGGCAAACCCAACTATGGACCCAAGACATGATTCGGAGCCGATGCATATAGTGCTATAAGTTCGGGGTGCCGCACTCATGAGAGTGTTCGGTCTTCTCACACCGTATTATGGGGTACTTAAGCCCCTGGTGTATTGGTCGTACCAAAGTGTACGGTTGCATAATGTCATGACTGAACATATTTATATAAAAATAAATGAATACAATAACAGACAAGAGCTATGTATTGTTTATTAAAAGGGGCTGTTATGAGAGCAGGACGATACAAATAGTGCAATATGCAAGAGATGGGATTATTTGACATGTCCCCCTCCAGGGGCAAGCTACGAGACTTTAAGTAAGACAGGTATTTAGCTCGTTATAGAGACCACCTGGACATTTGACGTGGCTTGTTGTCTCCCTGGCTGTTGCATCGTGTGTTCGGCGATTGTATTGCCGGACAGGCCTTCCGAATAGTGGAGTCCTGAAAGTATATATAAAAAAAGAAGAAATAGAAAAATCGGGAGCCCCTAGTGCGGTTGAGCCGCATTCTGGGCGTGTCGTGGTTGTGCCCCTCCCCTTATGCCCATGGTATTTCCAGAGCATAATTATGTACGCGTAGTACTGCTATCGCAATCTTGCGAGGGCTGGGGTTGGGGCCGCACTGCTATGCTTGCTCGGAATGCGCCAGCCGGTTTTGTTGTAGGTTACTTCGGGCGCGCTTGACATTGTCCGGACGTTTAACAGCCAGATTGGAGAATTTCCTTGAGAGGCTACTTTGTACTTCCGCCGCCAGGGCCGCTGTGTGCTCCTCTGTTCGGAGAGAGCGTTCGGTGTTTCCATTGACCGTAATGACTCCGCAAGGGCCTGGCATCTTGAGCTTGAGGTATGCGTAGTGCGGCACCACATTAAATTTTGCGAATGCGGTTCGTCCGAGCAGGGCGTGATAGCCACTGTGGAACGGGACTATGTCGAAGATTAACTATTCACTTCGGAAATTATCCGGGGATCTGAAGACCACTTCAAGTGTAACTGAGCCTGTACAGCTAGCTTCTACACCCGGTATGACGCCTTTAAAGGTCGTCTTTCTGGGTTTAATCCTTGAGGAATCTATACCCATTTTTCGCACTGTATCCTGATAAAGTAGGTTCAGGCTGCTGCCACCGTCCATGAGGACTCTAGTGAGGTGAAATCTGTCAATGATTGGGTCTAGTACCAATGTGGCGAATCCGCCATGACGAATGCTAGTGGGGTGGTCCCTTTGATCAAAAGTGATCGGGCAGAAGGACCATGGATTGAACTTTGGGGCGATTGGCTCCAACGCATAGACGTCCTTGAGAGCACGCTTCCGTCCCCTTTCGGGGATATGGGTTGCGTATATCATGTTCACCGTCCGCACTTGTGGGGGGAAGCCCTTTTGTTCTCTGTTGTTCGGCGGTCGGGGCTCCTCCTCGTCATCGCTATGCAGCCCCTTATCTCTGTTTTCGGCACTTAACTTGCCTGCCTGCTTGAACACCCAACAATCCCTGTTGGTGTGATTGGCTGGTTGTTCGGGGGTGCCGTGTATCTGGCACGAGCGATCGAGTATCCGGTCTAAACTGGATGGGCCCGGAGGATTTCTTTTGAATGGCTTCTTTCGCTGACCGGGTTTAGAGCCTTTGAATCCGGCATTAACTGCCGTATCCTCAGTATTATCGCTGTTAATACGGCGCTTGTGCTTGTTACGACGTGACCTGCCATTGTTGTCCTTGGTATCTGAGTTACCAGGGCTCTTGGTCATGTTATTGCTACGAGCTAGCCAGCTGTCTTCTCCCGCGCAAAAGCGGGTCATTAGTGTCGTGAGGGCTGCCATAGATTTTGGCTTTTCCTGTCCTAGGTGCCGGGCAAGCCATTCGTCTCGGATGTTATGCCTAAAGGCTGCAAGGGCCTCTGCATCTGGACATTCGACTGTTTGATTTTTCTTGGTTAGGAACCGCGTCCAGAATTGTCTGGCCGATTCCTCTGGCTGCTGAATTATGTGGCTTAGGTCATCGGCGTCTGGTGGTCGCACATAAGTGCCCTGGAAGTTGTCAAGGAATGCGGATTCCAGGTCCTCCCAGCAACTAATTGACTCTGCTGGCAGGCTGTTAAGACAATGCCGAGCTGGTCCTTTAAGCTTGAGCGGGAGGTATTTGATGGCGTGTAGATCATCACCACGGGCCATGTGGATATAAAGGAGATAATCCTTGATCCATACCGCAGGATCTGTTGTGCCATCGTATGATTCGATGTTTACGGGTTTAAAACCCTCGGGGATTTGATGATCCATTACTTCGTCTGTGAAGCATAGTGGGTGTGCAGCGCCTCTGTACTGGGCTATATCACGATGTAGCTCGGATGAGCTTTGTCTGTTGTGTTTGGCCTGGCCGTATTTGCCATATCCGGCGTGACGGTTATCGTCACGTGACGTGAGGCGCCCACGCGATCCGTAGATTGATCTTGTTTGCCTTGCCTTGTCCTCCAATATGTCTCGCAGGTCTGATGCGTTTCCCCGTGCCCTGGTATTTTTTGAGCGGCGCCGGGGTGCGGCTTGAGTTGAGGGCCGAGAGGCCTCTCTGTCGCGGCCACGGGGTGGCCGATCGGCCGCATCATACGCTGGTGATATAGTTTAGTTGCTTCCTCCTCTAGTTGGGTAGCAGCCTGCGCTTTTGGTAGCTCTTGGAGGGGCGCTCGAGTTTGTACTCTTCGGCCGCCAGGACTTCAGTCCATCTGTCGGCTAGCAAATCTTGGTCAGCTCTAAGCTGCTGCAGTTTTCTTTTGAGGCTGTTTATTGTGGCCATAAGCCTGCGTTTGAAACACTCTTGTTCGGCGGGATCCTCAGGCACGACTAATTCATCATCGTCGAGGCTTGCCTCATATTCGGAGGGAGGCATATAATTGTCGTCCTCGACCTCCCTGTCTGCCGCTCTCTCATGAGGGTTGGCTTCTCCGTCCTCCTGCGCTGAATCCTGCTGGAGGGGGTTGTCTTCGGCACTGTCCGGGGTGTTGTTATCTCCAGTGCCGGACTCGCCATTTTTGCTTTGGCGGGATTTAGAGCGGCGCCGCTGACGCCGGCGCTTAGGTTGTTTCTTGGAGGGGTCATCCTCCGTTTTTTCATCGCCATTCCCTGCTTTTGGGGTGTCCACCATGTATATGTCATATGACGAGGTGGCTTTCCAGTGCCCTATAGGTGCTGGTTCTTGGTCGTCTCCTTCATCGGCGTCCATATCGTCGATGTCTTCGGAGTCGTAGTCGAGCATGTCGGTTAAATCGTCGACAGTGGCTACGAAGTGGGTGGTGGGTGGGTTTCGAATTTCTTCGTCGTCCGCATCCCAACCTTGCTGACGATAGTCCGGCCAGGGCTCTCCTGACAAAGAGAGAGACTTTAGTGAATTCAGGATGTCGCCAAAGGGCGAGTGCTGAGAGACGTCCGCGGCGGTGAACTCCATGATCGGAGCCCAATTGGGTTCGATCGGAAGGGGTGCGGAAGATTCGGAGTCCGGAAAGGATTCCGGCACCTTGGAGTCATGAGCTCCGTGAGGGACAAGATTGGTGTTCGGCTCGATCGCCGTAGATATTGCAGCCCCCGAGGCAGCGTCTAGCCACCCGTCCTCGACGGGCGCAGTCGGCTCCGAGCTGAGGGTCGGAGCAGACACCTAAGTGGCGCTCTGGGCACTGTCCGGCGGCAGAGCTAGATCATGCCCATCGTGACAGCGTGGCGCGCTCGGCTGCGGCTCGAATCCATCGAAGATCAAGTCTCCATGGATGTCAGTCGTGTAGTTTAAACTTCCAAATCTGACCTGATGGCGAGGGGCGTAGCTTTCGATCTGCTCCAGAAGGCCAAGCGAATTGGCCCGCAGTGCAAAGCCGCCGAACACAAAGATCTGTCCGGGGAGAAAAGTCTGACCCTAGAGCGCGTCGTGGTTGATGATCGAAGAAGCCATCCAGCCTAAATGTGACGACACAGAGGAACTCTCAATGAAAGCACCAATGTCGGTGTCAAAACCGGCGGATCTCGGGTAGGGGGTCCCGAACTGTGCGTCTAGGCGGATGGTAACAGGAGACAAGGGAAACGATGTTTTTACCCAGGTTCGGGCCCTCTTGATGGAGGTAAAACCCTACTCCTGCTTGTTTAATATTGATAATATGGGTAGTACAAGAGTTGATCTACCACGAGATCAGAGAGGCTAAACCCTAGAATCTAGCCTATGGTATGATTGTTGTTCCTCCTACGGACTAAAACTCTCCGGTTTATATAGACACCGGAGAGGGCTAGGGTTACACAGAGTCGGTTACAATGGGAGGAGATCTACATATCGTATCGCCAAGCTTGCCTTCCACGCCAAGGAAAGTCCTATCCAGACACGGGATGAAGTCTTCAATCTTGTATCTTCATAGTCCGGGAGTCCGGCCAAAGGTCATAGTCCGGCCATTCGGACACCCCCTAATCCAGGACTCCCTCACCTGGTTTAATTATCTTGATCCTGGTTGTGTGCGTAGTCCCCTGGATATGATTTATTACTTCTCTGCTAAATATTTCCCTGCTCACGAGAAACAAGCTGCCTTGAGGGAAATATATAATTTTGTGCAAATTGAAGAAGAGAGTCTCCCACAAGCTTGGGGGAGGCTTCTCCGATCACTTAATGCTTTGCCCGATCATCCTCTTAAGAAAAATGAAATACTTGATATCTTTTATAATGGTCTAACTGATGCTTCCAAGGACCACTTGGATAGTTGTGATGGTTGTGTTTTCAGGAAAAGAACAGTCGACCAAGCTGAATTGTTATTGAATAATATGTTGACTAATGAAAATAATTGGACTCTTCCTGATCCAATTCCTGAGCCAATTAAGCCAACTCCTAGGCCAATTCCTAAACCTACTCCGAAGAAGAGAGGTGTTCTATTTCTCAGTCTTGAAGATATGCAAGAGGAAAAGAAATCTATGAAATAAAAAGGTATTCAAGTTGAAGATGTTAAGAATTTACCTCCTATTGAAGAAATACATGGTCTTAATATACCACCTATTGAAGAAACACATGGTCTTGATAACCCACCACAAGTAGTAAAGGTAAATTCTCTCTATAGATATGATAAAGTTGAAATCATGTCTACTAAGTTGAAATCGTCCGCATCCGGAGGTCGGACATAGGTCCCTTGAAAATTGGCCCGGAAAGCATCCTCAAGTTCCTCACAACTTCCAATTGAGTTTTCGGGGAGGCTCTTCAGCCAATGCCGAGCTGGTCCTTTCAACTTGAGGGGAAGGTATTTGATGGCGTGGAGGTCGTCCCCATGAGCCATGTGTATGTGGAGGATAAAATCCTCAATCCAGACCCCAGGGTCTGTCGTTCCGTCATATGCCTCTATGTTCACGGGTTTGAATCCCTTTGGAAATTCATGATCCAGCACCTCATCAGTGAAGCACAGAGGGTACACAGCCCCTCTGTATCTAGACATGTCGCGGCATGCTGTCGGTTGTTGTTGCATCCGGTGTTGATTCCGAACTGGTATTTGATCAGTGTGATCGTTGTGGTGACCATAATCCCGCGTCGGAGCATGTCCTCTGGATCCGTAGATGGACCTGGCCGCACCGGCCTTTTTGTCTAGGAGCTCACATAAATCATGTGCGGTATCAGTGGCTGCTCTATCGCAGCCATGAAGTGGATGGTCCGGCCGAGTGGTCGTATTGTTCTTTGGCGGAATGGGCGCTGCGGCTTCGTCGTCGAATTCAGGCAGCAGCTTGCGCTTTGGGTAGCTCTTTGTGTGGCGATTGTCGCCGCATTTTCCTTTAGTGTCTAGCACCTTATTCCATCTTCGGTTGAGTGTATCCTGCGCGGCTTTAAGCCTTTGCTTCTGCTTCTTTAGGCTCCTCGCCGTGGCCATGAGCCTTCTGCGAAGGTTATCTTGTTCCAAGCGTTTTTCCGGGATGATACATGCATCATCAACCGGACTGTCCTCCCCACCGTGGGTGGTTTGATGAGTTCGGCCCCCGGGATCGCTGTGATCAGGCGTTTGTTCGGCGTGGTCTGGCTCTTCTTGCTCCATTGCTGGGTTCATATTGTTGCCTTCAGAGTCTGCCGGAGTGTCATTTTTCCTTGCACTGTTATCGCTATTTTTACTGTGACTGGACTTAGAGCGGCGCCTGCACCGTCGCTTTTGTTTTTGTCCAGGGGGTTTATCCTCCGTTGTGTCCTTTTGTCACCGTTGTCTTCCTTAGGCGTGTCCACCTTGTAGATGTCATATGATGAAGTGGCGGTCCAACGCCCCGTGGGCGGTGGTTCCAGATTGCCCCCTGCGTCGACATCCATACTGTCGATGTCGTCGGGGTCGAAATTAAGCATGTCTGTTAGGTCATCGATAGTGGCTATGAAGTGGGTGGTGGGTGGGAGGTGTTATCTTCGTCATCCGTGTCCCACCCGGGCCGGACATAGTTTGGCAAAGAGTCTTCTGTCAGGGAGAGAGACTTTAATGAATTAAGTGCTTCGTCCAAGGGGGAGTGCTAAAAGATATCCGCGGCGGTGAACTCCATTACTAAAGTCCAATCGGACTCGATGGGTCTGGGTGCGCGTGGTTCGGAACCCACATCCGGACACAAGTCCGGGGGTCCGATGACGCAGATCTCCTTAACAGCGGAGTCTGTGTTCGGCTCTACCGCCGAAGAGTATGCGGCCTCCGTGGCGGGGTCCATCCACCCGTCTTTGGACGACGCGATCTGCCCCGGATTTAGGTCCGGAGCTGCAGCAGGGGCGATATCCCAAATACTATCCGACAGCAGATTTAAGTCGTGCTCGCCGTGACTGTCTGGCGCTCCTGACGTAGGCCCAAATCCATCGAAGATCGAGTCTCCGTGGATATTGGCCGTGTAATTCAAGTTTTCGAACCTGACCTGCCGGCCAGGGGCGTAGCTGTCGATCTGCTCCAGATGGCTAAGCGAGTTGGCCCGCAGTGCGAAGCCGCCGAACACGAAGATTTGTCCGGGGAGAAAAGTCTCACGCTGGACTGCGTTGTTGAAGGTTGGGGGAGCCATCGAGCCTTACAGTGACGACACAGAGGAACTTTCAATGAAAGCACCAATGTCGGTGTCAAAACCGGTGGATCTCGGGTAGGGGTCCCGAACTGTGCGTCTAAGGCTAATGGTAACAGGAGACTGGGGACACGATGTTTTACCCAAGTTCGGGCCCTCTCGATGGAGGTAATACCCTACTTCCTGCTTGATTGATCTTGATGATATGAGTATTACAAGAGTTGATCTACCACGAGGTCGTAGAGCCTAAACCCTAGAAGCTAGCCTATGGTATGATTGTTGTTCTTGTCCTACGGACTAAACCCTCCGGGGCCCCCTTGCCTCGTGGGCCCCATCGACATCCACCGACCTCAACTCCAACTCCATATATTTGCTTTCGCGGAGAAAAAAATCAGAGAGAAAGTTTCATCGCGTTTTACGATACGGAGCCGTCGCCAAGCCCTAATCTCTCTCGGGAGGGCTGATCTGGAGTCCGTTCGGGGCTCCGGAGAGGGGGATTCGTCACCATCGTCATCATCAACCATCCTGCATCACCAATTTCATGATGCTCACAGCCGTGCATGAGTAATTCCATCGTAGGCTTGCTGGACGGTGATGGGTTGGATGAGATTTACCATGTAATCAAGTTAGTTTTGTTAGGGTTTGATCCCTAGTATCCACTGTGTTCTGAGATTCATGTTGCTATGACTTTGCTATGCTTAATGCTTGTCACTAGGGCCCGAGTGCCATGATTTCAGATCTGAACCTATTATGTTTTCATGAATATATGTGAGTTCTTGATTCTATCTTGCAAGTCTATAGTCACCTATTATGGGCTATGATCCGACAACCCCGAAGTGACAATAATCGGGATACTTCTCGGTGATGACCGTAGTTTGAGGAGTTCATGTATTCACTATATGTTAATGCTTTGGTCCGGTTCTCTATTAAAAGGAGGCCTTAATATCCCTTAGTTTCCATTAGGACCCCGCTGCCACGGGAGGGTAGGACAAAAGATGTCATGCAAGTTTTTTCCATAAGCACGTATGACTATATTCGGAATACATGCCTATATTACATTGATGAACTGGAGCTAGTTCTGTGTCACCCTATGTTATAACTATTACATGAGGAATCGCATCCGACATAATTATCCATCACTGATCAATGCCTACAAGCTTTTCACATATTGCTCTTTGCTTATTTACTTTACTGTTGCTACTGTTACAATTACTACAAAACTGCTACTGTTACTTTTACCACTGTTACCGTTACTTCCATATTACTTTGCTACTAAATACTTTGTTGCAGATACTAAGTTATCCAGGTGTGGTTGAATTGACAAATCAACTGCTAATACTTGAGAATATTCTTTGGCTCCCCTTGTGTCGAATCAATAAATTTGGGTTGAATACTCTACCCTCGAAAACTTTTGTGATCCCCTATACTTGTGGGTTATCAAGACTATTTTCTGGCGCCGTTTCTTTGGAGCATAGCTCTATTATTTGAGTCACTTGGGATTTATATTTGCTGGTCTCTATGAGGAACTTGAAAGACGAAAGAACTAAGATTTATCCCTCAACTACGAGGGGAGGTAAGGAACTGCCATCTAGCTCTGCATTAGATTCTCCTTCTGTTATGAGTAAGCTTGCGACACCTATACCTGCTTCTGCTATTAATTCTGATATGTTGCATGTTATTGATGATGCCACTTCTACTATGCATGATACTTATGATGAAACTACTTGTATTCTTGATACTACTGTGCCATTAGGTGAATATCTGGATGAACAACTTGCTAGGGTTAGAGAGAATGAAATTATTGAAATGAAATTATTGAAGATAGTGATGATGAAGGTTCTCCCCCTAAGTATGAACTGCCTGTTGTTCCTGAGGGTTATGTTATGGACGAAGAAACTGCTAGAGATTTTCTTGCTTGCAATGATAAACATGATCTTAAGAAGTTATTAGCTAAATTGAAACAGAAAACTCTGAATGCTACAATGAAATATGACCCTGCTTTTGCTACTTCACTTATCTTTGTTACTGATAAGGATTATGAATTCTCTGTCAATCCTGAGATAATTACTTTGGTTGAATCTGATCCTTTCTATGGCTATGAATCTGAAACTGTTGTGGAACATCTTACTAAATTAAATGATATAGCCACCATTTTCACTAATGATGAGAAATCTCGCTAGTATTATATCCTCAAGATATTTCCGTTCTCATTAAAGGGTGATGTTAAAACGTGGTGTCGGTGTCAAAACCGGCGGATCTCGGGTAGGGGGTCCCGAACTGTGCGTCTAGGCGGATGGTAACAGGAGACAAGGGACACGATGTTTTTACCCAGGTTCGGGCCCTCTCGATGGAGGTAAAACCCTACTCCTGCTTGATTAATATTGATGATATGGGTGGTACAAGAGTTGATCTACCACAAGATCAGAGAGGCTAAACCCTAGAAGCTAGCCTATGGTATGATTGTTGTTCCTCCAACGGACTAAAACTCTCCGGTTTATATAGACACCAGAGAGGGCTAGG
The DNA here is from genome assembly GCF_002162155.2 of Triticum dicoccoides. Taxonomy (NCBI): domain Eukaryota; kingdom Viridiplantae; phylum Streptophyta; class Magnoliopsida; order Poales; family Poaceae; genus Triticum; species Triticum dicoccoides. The sequence continues at coordinate 31,008,746 of NC_041391.1, forward strand.
GTTACACAGAGTCAATTACAATGGGAGGAGATCTACATATCGTATCGCCAAGCTTGCCTTCCATGCCAAGGAAAGTCCTATCCGGACACGGGATGAAGTCTTCAATCTTGTATCTTCATAGTCCGGGAGTCCGGCCAAAGGTCATAGTCCGGTCATCCGGACACCGCCTAATCCAGGACTCCCTCAGTAGCCCCTGAACCAGGCTTCAATGACGACGAGTCTGGCGCGCAACATCTCGGCCCCGAACTTCATCCTCAACATCTCGGTGTTCATCATCGTGTGTGAGGTCTTCCTCCGCATCGAGCCCCACTTCGGCTTATGGCTGAAGACCTTCAATGTCAAGCCGAAGGTTGTGCGCGGCCGACAAGCGGAGTGCGGAGGCGCCATGGTGGGCAAGATAGCCAACGTTACATGGCTCGAGGGCGCCTTGGTGGAAACCATCAAAGGGTGGCAATCGGGGTGGTTCTACATCACCGAGCCGTGTGACCCTGAATGGGCAGCGGCCCCCGAATTCCGATCTGGCATCCCCACACGGCTCACCTCATGGAAAGAGACGGGCCTGTCGTGGGGTAATTCGGCAGAGGTGACCGGACTTCAAACCTGCGTCAAAGACCTGATCGACAGGAAGGTTAAACTCGTCACCATAGTCCAGGTCATGCTCTTCCGCCGGATCCTCCCGTGTCAACGACGGGCTTTTAATCTGTGGGAATTCGACCCGGCCCAGCACCAAACTTTGTCCAGGCTCTTCGACACAATGCACGAAGATGCCTGGAAGGTGCTTTTCAAGAGCTTTGAGGTTCACCCTCCCATTACCGAGGATCACGGATTCTGCGTGAAGCGTCAAGCCAGCGCGGTAAGCTCAATTTATCCATCACGGGGTATTTGTTTTCATAGTTTGACTCTATGCGGGATCTAAACTCCCATCCCTTTAACAGAACTGGCAGAAGAAGGCCGGACAGATCAACTGTCCGGCTCCTTTGCCCAAAGACCCAGCGGACGCCCGTTTGACAAAACTGCTGGTTCTGGCACCCCACGTGGTGTCGGAGAAGAAGGCCAAGAAGAAGGCCACGGGGACTCGAAAGAGTTCCCGACGCCTGGTGGTGTCGGACTCATCCCCCGACGACCCTGAGACTCCCTCCGCCTCTGAAGACAAGGAGGAGGAAGAAGAAGCCTCTCCCCCTCCAGCGGGGGGAGGAAAGAAAAGGAAGGCCGCCCCAACTGCGGAGACCGAAGGGTCCAAGAAGGGGAAGACCCTTCTTCCGGACTACGCCTCCGACGCCGACGATGGCGGAGAGGAATGGCCATCCAGGGTCAAGCCCCTGGCAAAATCGTAAGTATCCGGATACCAGAATAACTTATGACGTTCCTCTATTGTACAGTACCTTCTGACACCAAATTCAATTATGCAGTCCACCTAAGGCTCAGCTCGGCGATTCGTCGAGCGGCTCCCTGGACTCGTCGGATGTGAATAGCGCTTCACTCCCGACGGCTACCTCCCCCCGCCCTACGGACGATGCCGAGGTGGAGTCCCAAGAGGGGCTAAACCAGGAGGAGGTGGTCCTGGAGGCGCCGCAAGGTGACCTCCCGGACCCCAGACCCAAAGGGGACATAGCCCCAGAGGGATCTAAGTCCGACCCTGGGCCGGACACCGCTCCGGAACCTTCAGTGATTCCGGAGTTTGGCAGGCGGCCCCATCTCAAGAAGGGCAAGCCTACGACGTCGGCGGCCTCCGTCCAACCGGAGGTGCCGGACAACTTGCTGGAGGTGCTTAATGGCGCCTCCATCGATGAAGAGCACCGCACTGTTATGAGTGCGGTGATCCAGAAGGTTCAGTCCGCCAAGAGCGGACTGATGGAAGCCTGTACCAGTCTTCTAACTGGTTTCGAGGTATGTATTTAAAACATGTAAAAATGTTACCGCGTAGACAGTAGCCCCTGATGCTCAGTGTGGCGTTCGGAAAGAAAAGCCGAACTGAGGATCTAAAAAGATATACGCAGGAGTCTAACATAAATATGTCAATATGGGAATGCAGGCTGCGCTGCTGACCTCTGTCGCACTAACTGCGGAGGTCGATGCATTGAAGCAGAGCCTTGAGCGATCCGAGAATGAGCTTGGCCTTGCCAAGAAGCAGCTCGAGGACAAAGAAGGCATGTAGTACCTTATGTAATTGTATATATAAATACCTGGTTAAAATGATGACAGGACCAACGTGAATATTACAGGGGCCACAACCGAGGTGGTGACCCTGAAGGAAGCGCTTTCCAAGGCCGAAGACAATGCGCCCATGGAGTGCTCAAAGCGAGAGAAGCAAGAGGCGCAGGTGGCGGAGGTGCGGCAAGAGCTCGATGCTCTTGTGAAAAAACATGAGAGGTTATAGCTTGACTCGAAGACTCGAGAGTCCGAGCTTGCCTCGACACTTGAAAGCGCCAAATCTGCCAAGGCCGAAGCCCAAAAAGCCCTCCAGGAAATTGAGGCGATGAAAAGGATTGTGGCGGGTAAGGCATTCTTTATGCAAAGCAAGCACGCGAAAGTAAATTACCTGTTAGTTACCCGAATCCGGAGCTCTCCAGGAGCTTTCGCAGATCTGCCCCGCAGTGTATCTGACGTCGCCGCATTCTACCCGGCCGAGGAAGGGAGCTCGACGGAGAAGGTGTTCTGGTCCCAGTATGCTGAGGCCGAACGCCCGGTGCCCCTGAGCGACCAGCTGAAGCAGTTGGTCGAGCTTCATAAGGCATCCGAACAGGCCATGAAGGGCCTGATAGGCCAGTTGTGGCCTGGGAAGGTCATGCCTTTGAGCTACTTTGGGTTGGTGCAGCGGCTGGTGGATGCCTGTCCCCGGCTTGAAGTCATCAAGCGCTTCGTATGCATCGAAGGCGCCCGTAGGGCTTTTGCCCATGTTAAAGTGCACTGGGGCAAGCTGGATGCTGAGAAGCTGGTGACAGAAGGGCCACCAGAGGGGAAGGAGCATCGCAGGCCCGAGATGTATTATGAGGGCGTCCTGAAGGGTGCCCGTCGTGTGGCGGATGAATGTACCAGGGATGTATTTTTTGAGTAAACTCGCTCGTATTTGTCCTGTGCGCTGAAAACTTGTTCATATGCGCTAAGCAATGCTTTTTGAATTTAAAATATTACCTTTTGTGCGGCCGTTTATTAAATCTAAGAGATGCAAGTCATCGGCTTCTACCCCCATGCCACAAGTGCTGGGGTGTTCGGGATAAACCTGAGCGCTCTTGTTCCCATTTTTGGGTCCATCGAGGGAGGCGCTCAGCACAACAAACAAGGCCATCGGACTTATAATGCTTTATCACTCTCACTTAGCCATAGAATTATATAATTTTAAATTTCAGCGAAGCCCCTAGTATTCGGAAGACCGAGTTCGGGGCGCTATCCACGTCTAGGATGGACAAAGCCAACTCCTCGCTCTAAGCGGCATAAGTCTTTAAGGACTCGAAAAACCTCTCGAACAGTGACCGGTCTCTCGCCCTATCATGACGGTCAGTTTTAGCTTTCCCTACTGAGGTGTTAAACCAGCTCAACTGGGGCACAATCGCAGTAGTTCTCCCAGCGCTACCTTAGCCGACATAGCGGAACGTAAGGTACCAAAACATGGGAGCCGGGCAAACCCAACTATGGACCCAAGACATGATTCGGAGCCGATGCATATAGTGCTATAAGTTCGGGGTGCTGCACTCATGAGAGTGTTCGGTCTTCTCACACCGTATTATGGGGTACTTAAGCCCCTGGTGTATTGGCCGTACCAAAGTGTACGGTTGCATAATGTCATGACTGAACATATTTATATAAAAATAAATGAACAATAACAGACAAGAGCTATGTATTGTTTATTAAAAGGGGCTACTATGAGAGCAGGACGATACAAATAGTGCAATACGCAAGAGATGGGATTATTTGACATGTCCCCCTCCAGGGGCAAGCTACGAGACTTTAAGTAAGACAGGTATTTAGCTCGTTATAGAGACCACCTGGACATTTGACGTGGCTTGTTGTCTCCCTGGCTGTTGCATCGTGTGTTCGGCGATTGTATTGCCGGACAGGCCTTCCGAATAGTGGAGTCCTGAAAGTATATATAAAAAAAGAAGAAATAGAAAAATCGGGAGCCCCTAGTGCGGTTGAGCCGCATTCTGGGCATGTCGTGGTTGTGCCCCTCCCCTTACGCCCATGGTATTTCCAGAGCATAATTATGTACGCGTAGTACTGCTATCGCAATCTTGCGAGGGCTGGGGTTGGGGCCGCACTGCTATGCTTGCTCGGAATGTGCCAGCCGGTTTTGTTGTAGGTTACTTCGGGCGCGCTTGACATTGTCCGGACGTTTAACAGCCAGATTGGAGAATTTCCTTGAGAGGCTACTTTGTACTTCCGCCGCCAGGGCCGCTGTGTGCTCCTCTGTTCGGAGAGAGCGTTTGGTGTTTCCATTGACCGTAATGACTCCGCAAGGGCCTGGCATCTTGAGCTTGAGGTATGCGTAGTGCGGCACCACATTAAATTTTGCGAATGCGGTTCGTCCGAGCAGGGCGTGATAGCCACTGTGGAACGGGACTATGTCGAAGATTAACTATTCACTTCGGAAATTATCCGGGGATCTGAAGACCACTTCAAGTGTAACTGAGCCTGTACAGCTAGCTTCTACACCCGGTATGACGCCTTTAAAGGTCGTCTTTCTGGGTTTAATCCTTGAGGAATCTATACCCATTTTTCGCACTGTATCCTGATAAAGTAGGTTCAGGCTGCTGCCGCCGTCCATGAGGACTCTAGTGAGGTGAAATCTGTCAATGATTGGGTCTAGTACCAATGTGGCGAATCCGCCATGACGAATGCTAGTGGGGTGGTCCCTTTGATCAAAAGTGATCGGGCAGAAGGACCATGGATTGAACTTTGGGGCGATTGGCTCCAACGCATAGACGTCCTTGAGAGCACGCTTCCGTTCCCTTTTGGGGATATGGGTTGCGTATATCATGTTCACCGTCCGCACTTGTGGGGGGAAGCCCTTTTGTTCTCTGTTGTTCGGCGGTCGGGGCTCCTCCTCGTCATCGCTATGCAGCCCCTTATCTCTGTTTTCGGCACTTAACTTGCATGCCTGCTTGAACACCCAACAATCCCTGTTGGTGTGATTGGCTGGTTGTTCGGGGGTGCCGTGTATCTGGCACGAGCGATCGAGTATCCGGTCTAAACTGGATGGGCCCGGAGGAATTCTTTTGAATGGCTTCTTCCGCTGACCGGGTTTAGAGCCTTTGAATCTGGCATTAACTGTCGTATCCTCAGTATTATCGCTGTTAATACGGCGCTTGTGCTTGTTACGACGTGACCTGCCATTGTTGTCCTTGGTATCTGAGTTACCAGGGCTCTTGGTCATGTTATTGCTACGAGCTAGCCAGCTGTCTTCTCCCGCGCAAAAGCGGGTCATGAGTGTCGTGAGGGCTGCCATAGATTTTGGCTTTTCCTGTCCTAGGTGCCGGGCAAGCCATTCGTCTCGGATGTTATGCCTGAAGGCTGCAAGGGCCTCTGCATCTGGACATTCGACTGTTTGATTTTTCTTGGTTAGGAACCGCGTCCAGAATTGTCTGGCTGATTCCTCTGGCTGCTGAATTATGTGGCTTAGGTCATCGGCGTCTGGTGGTCGCACATAAGTGCCCTGGAAGTTGTCAAGGAATGCGGATTCTAGGTCCTCCCAGCAACTAATTGACTCTGCTGGCAGGCTGTTAAGACAATGCCGATCTGGTCCTTTAAGCTTGAGCGGGAGGTATTTGATGGCGTGTAGATCATCACCACGGGCCATGTGGATATAAAGGAGATAATCCTCGATCCATACCGCAGGATCTGTTGTGCCATCGTATGATTCGATGTTTACGGGTTTAAAACCCTCGGGGATTTGATGATCCATTACTTCATCTGTGAAGCATAGTGGGTGTGCAGCGCCTCTGTACTGGGCTATATCACGATGTAGCTCGGATGAGCTTTGTCTGTTGTGTTTGGCCTGGCCGTATTTGCCATATCCGGTGTGACGGTTATCGTCACGTGATGTGAGGCGCCCACGCGATCCGTAGATTGATCTTGTTTGCCTTGCCTTGTCCTCCAATATGTCTCGCAGGTCTGATGCGTTTCCCCGTGCCCTGGTATTTTTTGAGCGGCGCCGGGGTGCGGCTTGAGTTGAGGGCCGAGAGGCCTCTCTGTCGCGGCCACGGGGTGGCCGATCGGCCGCATCATACGCTGGTGATATAGGTTTAGTTGCTTCCTCCTCTAGTTGGGTAGCAGCCTGCGCTTTTGGTAGCTCTTGGAGGGGCGCTCGAGTTTGTACTCTTCGGCCGCCAGGACTTCAGTCCATCTGTCGGCTAGCAAATCTTGGTCAGCTCTAAGCTGCTGCAGTTTTCTTTTGAGGCTGTTTATTGTGGCCATAAGCCTGCGTTTGAAACACTCTTGTTCAGCGGGATCCTCAGGCATGACTAATTCATCATCGTCGAGGCTTGCCTCATCTTCGGAGGGAGGCATATAATTGTCGTCCTCGACCTCCCTGTCTGCCGCTCTCTCATGAGGGTTGGCTTCTCCGTCCTCCTGCGCTGAATCCTGCTGGAGGGGGTTGTCTTCGGCACTGTCCGGGGTGTTGTTATCTCCAGTGCCGGACTCGCCATTTTTGCTTTGGCGGGATTTAGAGCGGCGCCGCTGACGCCGGCGCTTAGGTTGTTTCTTGGAGGGGTCATCCTCCGTTTTTTCATCGCCATTCCCTGCTTTTGGGGTGTCCACCATGTATATGTCATATGACGAGGTGGCTTTCCAGTGCCCTATAGGTGCTGGTTCTTGGTCGTCTCCTTCATCGGCGTCCATATCGTCGATGTCTTCGGAGTCGTAGTCGAGCATGTCGGTTAAATCGTCGACAGTGGCTACGAAGTGGGTGGTGGGTGGGTTTCGAATTTCTTCGTCGTCCGCATCCCAACCTTGCTGACCATAGTCCGGCCAGGGCTCTCCTGACAAAGAGAGAGACTTTAGTGAATTCAGGATGTCGCCAAAGGGCGAGTGCTGAGAGACGTCCGCGGCGGTGAACTCCATGATCGGAGCCCAATTGGGTTCGATCGGAAGGGGTGCGGAAGATTCGGAGTCTGGAAAGGATTCCGGCACCTTGGAGTCATGAGCTCCGTGAGGGACAAGATTGGTGTTCGGCTCGATCGCCGTAGATATTGCAGCCCCCGAGGCGGCGTCTAGCCACCCGTCCTCGACGGGCGCAGTCGGCTCCGAGCTGAGGGTCGGAGCAGACACCTAAGTGGCGCTCTGGGCACTGTCCGGCGGCAGAGCTAGATCATGCCCATCGTGACAGCGTGGCGCGCTCGGCTGCAGCTCGAATCCATCGAAGATCAAGTCTCCGTGGATGTCAGTCGTGTAGTTTAAACTTCCAAATCTGACCTGATGGCGAGGGGCGTAGCTTTCGATCTGCTCCAGAAGGCCAAGCGAATTGGCCCGCAGTGCAAAGCCGCCGAACACGAAGATCTGTCCGGGGAGAAAAGTCTCACCCTAGAGCGCGTCGTGGTTGATGATCGAAGAAGCCATCCAGCCTAAATGTGACGACACAGAGGAACTCTCAATGAAAGCACCAATGTCGGTGTCAAAACCGGCGGATCTCGGGTAGGGGGTCCCGAACTGTGCGTCTAGGCGGATGGTAACAGGAGACAAGGGACACGATGTTTTTACCCAGGTTCGGGCCCTCTCGATGGAGGTAAAACCCTACTCCTGCTTGATTAATATTGATAATATGGGTAGTACAAGAGTTGATCTACCACGAGATCAGAGAGGCTAAACCCTAGAATCTAGCCTATGGTATGATTGTTGTTCCTCCTACGGACTAAAACTCTCCGGTTTATATAGACACCGGAGAGGGCTAGGGTTACACAGAGTCGGTTACAATGGGAGGAGATCTACATATCGTATCGCCAAGCTTGCCTTCCACGCCAAGGAAAGTCCTATCCGGACACGGGATGAAGTCTTCAATCTTGTATCTTCATAGTCCGGGAGTCCGGCCAAAGGTCATAGTCCGGCCATTCGGACACCCCCTAATCCAGGACTCCCTCACCTGGTTTAATTATCTTGATCCTGGTTGTGTGCGTAGTCCCCTGGATATGATTTATTACTTCTCTGCTAAATATTTCCCTGCTCACAAGAAACAAGCTGCCTTGAGGGAAATATATAATTTTGTGCAAATTGAAGAAGAGAGTCTCCCACAAGCTTGGGGGAGGCTTCTCCGATCACTTAATGCTTTGCCTGATCATCCTCTTAAGAAAAATGAAATACTTGATATCTTTTATAATGGTCTAACTGATGCTTCCAAGGACCACTTGGATAGTTGTGATGGTTGTGTTTTCAGGAAAAGAACAGTCGACCAAGCTGAATTGTTATTGAATAATATGTTGACTAATGAAAATAATTGGACTCTTCCTGATCCAATTCCTGAGCCAATTAAGCCAACTCCTAGGCCAATTCCTAAACCTACTCCGAAGAAGAGAGGTGTTCTATTTCTCAGTCTTGAAGATATGCAAGAGGAAAAGAAATCTATGAAATAAAAAGGTATTCAAGTTGAAGATGTTAAGAATTTACCTCCTATTGAAGAAATACATGGTCTTAATATACCACCTATTCAAGAAACACATGGTCTTGATAACCCACCACAAGTAGTAAAGGTAAATTCTCTCTATAGATATGATAAAGTTGAAATCATGTCTACTAAGTTGAAATCGTCCGCATCCGGAGGTCGGACATAGGTCCCTTGAAAATTGGCCCGGAAAGCATCCTCAAGTTCCTCACAACTTCCAATTGAGTTTTCGGGGAGGCTCTTCAGCCAATGCCGAGCTGGTCCTTTCAACTTGAGGGGAAGGTATTTGATGGCGTGGAGGTCGTCCCCACGAGCCATGTGTATGTGGAGGATAAAATCCTCAATCCAGACCCCAGGGTCTGTCGCTCCGTCATATGCCTCTATGTTCACGGGTTTGAATCCCTTTGGAAATTCATGATCCAGCACCTCATCAGTGAAGCACAGAGGGTACACAGCCCCTCTGTACCTAGACATGTCGCGGCATGCTGTCGGCTGTTGTTGCATCCGGTGTTGATTCCGAACTGGTATTTGATCAGTGTGATCGTTGTGGTGACCATAATCCCGCGTCGGAGCATGTCCTCTGGATCCGTAGATGGACCTGGCCGCACCGGCCTTTTTGTCCAGGAGCTCACGTAAATCATGTGCGGTATCAGTGGCTGCTCTATCGCAGCCATGAAGTGGATGGTCCGGCCGAGTGGTCGTATTGTTCTTTGGCGGAATGGGCGCTGCGGCTTCGTCGTCGAATTCAGGCAGCAGCTTGCGCTTTGGGTAGCTCTTTGTGTGGCGATTGTCGCCGCATTTTCCTTTAGTGTCTAGCACCTTATTCCATCTTCGGTTGAGTGTATCCTGCGCGGCTTTAAGCCTTTGCTTCTGCTTCTTTAGGCTCCTCGCCGTGGCCATGAGCCTTCTGCGAAGGTTATCTTGTTCCAAGCGTTTTTCCGGGATGATACATGCATCATCAACCGGACTGTCCTCCCCACCGTGGGCGGTTTGATGAGTTCGGCCCCCGGGATCGCTGTGATCGAGCGTTTGTTCGGCGTGGTCTGGCTCTTCTTGCTCCATTGCTGGGTTCATATTGTTGCCTTCAGAGTCTGCCGGAGTGTCATTTTTCCTTGCACTGTTATCGCTATTTTTACTGTGACTGGACTTAGAGCGGCGCCTGCACCGTCGTTTTTGTTTTTGTCCAGGGGGTTTATCCTCCGTTGTGTCCTTTTGTCACCGTTGTCTTCCTTAGGCGTGTCCACCTTGTAGATGTCATATGATGAAGTGGCGGTCCAATGCCCCGTGGGCGGTGGTTCCAGATTGCCCCCTGCGTCGACATCCATACTGTCGATGTCGTCGGGGTCGAAATTAAGCATGTCTGTTAGGTCATCGATAGTGGCTATGAAGTGGGTGGTGGGTGGGAGGTGTTATCTTCGTCATCCGTGTCCCACCCGGGCCGGACATAGTTTGGCAAAGAGTCTTCTGTCAGGGAGAGAGACTTTAATGAATTAAGTGCTTCGTCCAAGGGGGAGTGCTGAAAGATATCCGCGGCGGTGAACTCCATTACTAAAGTCCAATCGGACTCGATGGGTCTGGGTGCGCGCGGTTCGGAACCCACATCCGGACACAAGTCCGGGGGTCCGATGACGCAGATCTCCTTAACAGCGGAGTCTGTGTTCGGCTCTACCGTCGAAGAGTATGCGGCCTCCATGGCGGGGTCCATCCACCCGTCTTTGGACGACGCGATCTGCCCCGGATTTAGGTCCGGAGCTGCAGCAGGGGCGATATCCCAAATACTATCCGACAGCAGATTTAAGTCGTGCTCGCCGTGACTGTCTGGCGCTCCTGACGTAGGCCCGAATCCATCGAAGATCGAGTCTCCGTGGATATTGGCCGTGTAATTCAAGTTTTCGAACCTGACCTGCCGGCCAGGGGCGTAGCTGTCGATCTGCTCCAGATGGCTAAGCGAGTTGGCCCCCAGTGCGAAGCCGCCGAACACGAAGATTTGTCCGGGGAGAAAAGTCTCACGCTGGACTGCGTTGTTGAAGGTTGGGGGAGCCATCGAGCCTTACAGTGACGACACAGAGGAACTTTCAATGAAAGCACCAATGTCGGTGTCAAAACCGGTGGATCTCGGGTAGGGGTCCCGAACTGTGCGTCTAAGGCTAATGGTAACAGGAGACTGGGGACACGATGTTTTACCCAAGTTCGGGCCCTCTCGATGGAGGTAATACCCTACTTCCTGCTTGATTGATCTTGATGATATGAGTATTACAAGATTTGATCTACCACGAGGTCGTAGAGCCTAAACCCTAGAAGCTAGCCTATGGTATGATTGTTGTTCTTGTCCTACGGACTAAACCCTCCGGTTTATATAGACACCGGAGGGGATTAGGGTTACATAGAGTTGGTTACAGAGAAGGAGATCTACCATCCGAATCACCAAGCTTGCCTTCCACGCAAAGTAGAGTCACATCCGGACACGGAACGAAGTCTTCAATCTTTTATCTTCATAGTCCAATAGTCCGGCCAAAGTACATAGTCCGGCTGTCCGGATACCCCCCTATCCAGGAATGCCTCAGCCGCCGCCAAGCCCTAATCTCTCTCGGGAGGGCTGATCTGCAGTCCGTTCGGGGCTCCGGAGAGGGGGATTCGTCGCCGTCATCATCATCAACCATCCTCCATCACCAATTTCATGATGCTCACCGCCGTGCGTGAGTAATTCCATCGTAGGCTTGCTGTATGGTGATGGGTTGGATGAGATTTACCATGTAATCAAGTTAGTTTTGTTAGGGTCTGATCCCTAGTATCCACTATGTTCTGAGATTGATGTTGCTATGATTTTGCTATGCTTAATGCTTGTCACTAGGGTCCAAGTGCCATGATTTCATATCTGAACCTATTATGTTTTCATGAATATATGTGAATTCTTGATGCTATCTTGCAAGTCTATAGTCACCTATTATGTGTTATGATCCGACAACCCCGAAGTGACAATAATCGGGATACTTCTCGGTGATGATCGTAGTTTGAGGAGTTCATGTATTCACTATGTGTTAATGCTTTGGTCCAGTTCTCTATTAAAATGAGGCCTTAATATCCCTTAGTTTCCATTAGGACCCCGCTGCCATGGGAGGGTAGGAAAAAAGATGTCATGCAAGTTCTTTTCCATAAGCATGTATGACTATATTCGGAATACATGCCTACATTACATTGATGGAATGGAGCTAGTTCTGTGTCACCCTATGTTATAACTATTACATGAGGAATTGCATCCGACATAATTACCCATCACTGATCTAATGCCTACGAGCTTTTCACATATTGCTCTTTGCTTATTTACTTTACCGTTGCTACTGTTACAATTACTACAAAACTGCTACCGTTACTTTTACCACTGTTACCGTTACTTCCATACTACTTTGCTACTAAATACTTTGCTGCAGATACTAAGTTATCCAGGTGTGGTTGAATTGACAACTCAACTGCTAATACTTGAGAATATTCTTTGGCTCCCCTTGTGTCGAATCAATAAATTTGGGTTGAATACTCTACCCTCAAAAACTGTTGCAATCCCCTATACTTGTGGGTTATCATAGACCGACTCCTACCTGCGTCTACTACTATTACTCCACACATCAACCGCTATCCAGCATGAATCTAGAGTAATAAGTTCATAAGAATAGAGTAATGCATTAGGCAAGATGACATGATGTAGAGGGATCAACTCAAGCAATATGATATAAACCCCATCTTTTTATCCTCGATGGCAACAATAGGATACGTGCCTTGTTGTCCCTGTTGTCACTGGGAAAGGACACTACAAGATTGAACCCAAAGCTAAGCACTTCTCTCTTTGCAAGAAAGATCAATCTAGTAGGCCAAACCAAACTGATAATTCGAAGAGACTTGCAAAGATAACCAATCATACATAAAAGAATTCAGAGGAGATTCAAATATTTCTAATAGATAAACTTGATCATAGACCCACAATTCATCGGATCTCGACAAACACATCGCAAAAGGAGTTACATCAAATAGATCTCCAAGAAGATCGAGGAGAACATTGTATTGAGATTCAAAGAGAGAAAGCAGCCATCTAGCTAATAACTATAGACCAGAAGGTCTGTGGTAAACTACTCACAACTCATTGCAGAGGCCTTGGCGATGATGTAGAAGCCCTCCGTGATCGATTCCCCCTCCGGCGGAGCACCGGAAAAGGCTCCAAGATGGGATCTCATGGGTATAGAAGGTTGCGGCGGTGGAAATAGGGTTTCGTGGTGCTCCTGGATGTTTTCGGGGTATGTAGATATATATATATATATATAGGCGAAGGAATTCGGTCAGGGGAGCCACGAGGGGCCCACGAGGGTGGGGGGCGCGCCCACCCCCCTAGGGCACGCCCTCTGCCTCTTGGCCGCCTCGGCTGCTTCTTGACGTCCACTCCAAGTCTCTTGGATTGCGTTTGTTCCAAAAAGATCTCCCCCGAAGGTTTCGTTCCGTTTGGACTCCGTTTGATATTCCTTTTCTGCGAAACACTAAAATAGGCAAAAAAAATAGCAATTTGGGTTGGGCCTCCGGTTAATAGGTTAGTCCCAAAAATGATATAAAAGTGTATAGTAAAGCCCATAAATATCCAAAACGGGTAATATAATAGCATGGAATAATCAAAAAATATAGAAACGTTGGAGATGTGTCACTTCATCTTTGAGTTGGTCTTCCAGGCTCTGATCATCCTCGATTTCGTCCATCATTACGGAGTCAACGATGCTTAGATGTATATTTTGTCGTCTCATTTGGACAACAAGAGTAGGGTTTCTCGTTATGCGTACGTGGCGGTGAGATTTGGTGTCAGGTGTTTCGAATCGATTCAAGGGTTCAATGGCAACAATCACGGCTCTAGGGCACTGGTCCGTGTGGGCACGTGCACAATGACTTAGCGACTGACATGGACAAGGCCATGTCGGCTCTGGTAGGGGAGCGGCTACATTGGCACGTCGGTGACTTCTTCTGACAGCGCTAGTGGTCCAAGGTCCTCGATGTATATTTTATTGCGCATGGGGGTGCTTTGTACTTATGGTGAAACTTTATAATATATCCATATCCTTCTCACACACTAGAAACAAGTACATCATATTGCCAAAGGGTTAATTTGATGAAGAAAATCTCTAACTAGAAATGAAACCTCTAAATTATACTCTAGGCAGTATTTTCTAGAGCAGGAAATCTCAAATGAACTAAAATTTCAATGGGACAAGCCAGGAAAGGAAAATGAAAACCGCCACAACACCGGTGTGAAACCTTTTTTTTAGAGGTTGTCGGTGAGAAACTAGAGATGCAGGAAAATAAATGGGGTAGTGTGATAGTGCGGCTGGGCTGCATCAGCATGCCGGGGTGCAGCTAGAGGCCCAATACACACAGATTGGAAGCCCAGTGCCCAGAGAATAAATAATTTTATTTGAATCTCCATTTGCTCAAAAAGAAACCTTGAAACAAGATTGTTCGAAAAATAATAATCAATCTCCACGGCTCGGCATCAGGAATATTTTCATACGTGAGTGTGAACGGTCATATGGGGCCATTTCTAAAACACATAAGTTTCGTACTTCTGACACTACTGGAACGAAATTCACGGAACGTTCAAAAGATAGAAAAAATCCACAGTTAATATTCCCCTTGTTTGCTCTGTTTTTTTTTCTGCCAGTTCCCACGCATCGGAAATTTAGTATTAATGTGGCAAATTAAGTATTTTTATTATGAAAACAGACTTACAAATTGGCGTCAGATGTTGAAAAGAAATGGTAAAAGAGGGATACTTAGTTTGAAATATACGTTTTGTATTTAACATTATATACTATTCATAGATCTACTGAAATTGTTCACAGTGCTCACCATTTTTTTAAATAATCCATTTCTTTTATTTTACTGTTCATCCGAGCTCACATAGCTCGGGCTTAACAACACTTTCGGTGCGAAATCTTCTTTTTAGGGGTCACCGGTGAGAAACTAGAGACGCGTGAAAAAAAAAATGGGGGAGTGTGATAGTGGGGCTGGGATGCATCGGCATGTGGGAGTGCAGCTAGAGGCCCAATGCACACGGACTGGAAGCCAGTGCCCACAGAATACTTAGTTTGAAATATATGTTCTGTATTTAACATTTTATACTGTTCGTAGATCTACTGAAATTGTTTCCTTTAATAATGATAAAAACAGAGTTTTTCTATAGACGAACGCTGCTACTCCAATATCTGTTTCATCCTTGGGTGAATCCAATTTTTTATTTTAATTTTTGCGAAATGGGTGAATCCAAAATTAGCAGTACCTCATTTGGCTAACATAAATCAGAGCCGTCGAAACTCGAAAGTCTGTTTTGCATCTAGCCCAGCAACAGGGGCAAGGATAGATCAAAGTTGAACTGTCCGCAAGAATGTTTCGCTGCATAAGTTTTGAAGAATTTTGCTTACCACTCCAGTTTAGTGCCCTCGTCATTTTTATCTTTCAAAATGAGAATATGAATTTTACTGTTGATTCATTCAGATCCCTGCAGCTGGATGAAAAGTGAAAGATAACATTCAGGACAAGAAATTAAGATGACTGACTGAAGTTGAGCACCACGCTTCAGACAGGTCAAGAACACACGGACAAGTCTCATTTTCAGATGCAAACGAAATGCTGTGGATGCAAAAGCAGGTGACAAAGACTCACAAGATTCATTTCGGCCATAGATTCAAAGGAGAATTAGGATTGAAAGGATTGCATCTTTGGCCATTACCACGGAAATCACAGATGCACAATGCCGGCCTTGCTCATCGAGATATGATGAAAGGGCCACTACGCTACATACAAGATCCAACTAACTAGGCAACACGACACGGTTCCTCGGCGCAGGCTAGGCTTAGGGGCGGCTACTCCTTGGCGGCGGCGGCCTTCTTCTTGGGCGACTTGGTGGTGGTCTTCTTCTTGGGCGACTTGGCCTCCTTCTCGGCGGCGGCGGGGGACTTCTTGGGGAGCAGCACGGAGTTGATGTTGGGGATCACGCCGCCGTGGGCGATGGTCACGCCGGCGAGCAGCCTGCCGAACTCCTGGTCGTTGCGGACGGCGAGCAGCAGGTGGCGCGGGATGATGCGGGTCTTCTTGTTGTCCTTGGCAGCGTTGCCGGCGAGCTCCAGGACCTGAGATTTCAAGCGCCGAACGAAGTTCAGTTATCTGTCGAACACAAGAAGAATGTTGGCCGCTGTAAGCCGCGGGGAAGAGTGGGCCCGTGGCAGACGAGCCGTTGTGCTGATGCATGCATGGTTGTTAGCTGCACAGCTGGATCTTGTTGATCGTGGAGATATTCTAGTGAGTAGTTAGTGCATGGGTTAGTGGCCTAATGTGGTGGCTGTTAGGCTAGTGCGTGCGTGACTTGCGGTGTGGCCGAGTGCATGCAGCGGCATGCCAAGTCAGTGCGTGCGTGCGTGGTAGCTAGCCTGGTGTGTGTGCACGGGTATAAATACCCCTCCCATGTACTGATCGAAGTGCGCTGGTATGAGCCGAGCCTAGGAGCCAGAGATGAGGTAGTCTCCGCCGGGACCGTGGTATGCGCCCGGTCGGCTGTGAGAGAGCTCCTCTGGGTAGGCTGCGGTGTGTTGCCGCGCCCGGGTATGTGCCCAGTAAAGTGAGGCCGTTCGTGCGGCCGAGGCGCCGTTCGTGCGGCGGAGGCGTTTGTGCGCCGGAAATATTGTGTGCTCCATCTTCCACCTTTGTTTGTGCGAGTGAGAGAAAGAGAGCAGCAACAACAAAGAACAGAGCAGAACAGATGCTCGGGGAGAGGAGAGATCTGCGCGTACCTCGGCGGCCAGGTACTCGAGGACGGCGGCGAGGTAGACGGGGGCGCCGGAGCCGACGCGCTGGGCGTAGCGGCCTTTCTTGAGGTAGCGCCCGATGCGGCCGACGGGGAACTGGAGCCCGGCCTTCACGGACCTGGTCACCGCCTTCTTCCTGTCGCCGCCCTTCCTTCCGGCCATCTTGCTTGCTTCTTCTCCGGCGACGAGGACTCTCGAGGTGCGGTGTGTGCGGTGGCGGTGCTGGATCGCAGTGCTCTGAGTTTGTGGGTCTGGACGGCGGCGAGGGCGCGGCTTTTATTGGGGGCGGGGAGCATCGCGGGAGGGGGGAGCGATCCGCGTGACGTGCTGCGCCCACCGTTGGATCTGAGGGGAGCGTGGAGGGCAGGGGGAGTGATCCGTGGGAGGTCCAGATGAACCAATCAGAGAGCAGAGATCAGCCTATATGTTGAAATGGGCATGGGTTCTTTTTCGTTTGCTATTAGATGGGCTTCGATTCTGATTTTGCTGTTTGCTAATTGGTATTAAGTGGCATACATATTCTGGATTGAGATCCTCTGACTTTAGGAGGGAACTCAGAGGATAGTAGAGCACCCTAACTTCCCTTCGCTGGCCTTTCGAAAATTATGGTTTAACAAGTGATTTACTAACAGTAATCACAAACAGTGATTCGTGAACAGTAATACATCTACAATGATCTGTAGAATGGTGCAATCTTCCTGACTCCTCTTCTCTGTTCTATGTAAAGACGCACGGTAGCTCTTTGGCTTGCCTCTTGCAAGCAAAGGATCCGGCTTCACATATTTTTTTGGTTTAGAGCAACTATGTCTATCTTCCACTCACCACCTCTGTCTCCCAATCCAGTTTTACCATCTATGTTGATGGCTCATCTGATCAAAATCCCTCTTCCACTGTCACCCACACACTTTGGATTTTAGACACATAATTATGCAATTGTGTATATGTGAAGATTCCAAGAAGGACAAAAAACATACGTACAGATCGTCGATATCCATCTAGCCTCTACATGGCAGTAGGATGAAAAAGAAAAGTCGAAGACATAGGAAACCTAAGTTGGTCCAGTAGAAGAAAAGGTGGAGAAAACATGAGTTCACAGGTGGACTTAAAGATATGGTATGAATTATATCGAAAATAAAGTGTGACTTTTGAAGAAGAGTTAATTACACCATCGGTACTTAAACTTGACATGAAAAATCACTTTAGTGATAAAACTTGCGGCATCCAATGAACGGGTGCTAGAACTTGGTTGGGGTGTGCATATACGGTGCAAATCTCGCTCGTATACGCCGCGGCGCTGACATGGCTTTGTACATCTATACTCAGCCCATGCGGCAGTGATTGGGTCCCACCTGTCAGTCAAAGAGCGTATGTAATATTAACAAGGAAAAAAAAATACTGCGTTCTCCTGTTTCGAACCAGTAACCTTGGCCTTACATGCACTCATGTCTAGCCAGCCGAGCGAACGACTTTAGTTCTCATAACTGGACGCAGAACCTTCATATTTTTAATCCAAAGGAAAAAGTAAGTAGCGGGCGTTCGAACCAGAATAAAACTTTCCCAGTGCGCGTGGCTACCCAACAAGACAAATAAATCTTTTTCTAAGAGCTACATGACCAACAACTTTTGATATTTTAATATCAGTGCATACATATGCTTTATATCCTTTCAACCAAACAGCATACATTGAAATTGTATTCCAAAGAAGAAGGAACTAGCATGAATTAAAATAATCACATGTTATTTGAAAACATATTCATTTAACTTAAAATATATGAATTATAAAAAGGTAACAAAATTTAATTGACGATCCGCAATTTGTGCGCACACTAGGCTCATATTTATTTTAATTAAACAAAATATTGTTCTTTATAAAAACACAAGATCATAGTAATATATTTATGTAATACATTTTATTATGTAATATATTTTATTTATGTATATAGTATTTATTATGTAATATATTTTATTTACGTATATGGTATTTGTAACACACGATCATAATTTACATATGTTTTACAAATTTCTATAAGAAAATAACAGTGCAAAATGGGCGGCAATGGCAGTAGCCAGTTTGACTCTGAAAAGATAAGACGAATACGCATCCTGTTAGTTAATGAAATTTACTTGCCTGGTTGGCTATTGGCGCTTGCTTGTAACGCCGAGTTCACAAGTTTGAACCTTGGAGGTGTATTTTAGTTTTAATTATTTTTTTCTGTTATTTGTATTCTTTGTCTGACAGGTGGGACCCAGCCGATGCCACACAGGCAACTATTAATAATTCGTACTGCTAGCTGACAAGTGAGACCAAATCACTGCCAGGTTGGCAGAGTACATATATACAGTGCCATGTCAGCACCGCAGGTGTATATGAGCAGGATTTGCACCATATATGTACGTCCAAGCCAAGTTTTGGCACTCGTTCAATGTATGTCACAAGTTTTAGCACTAAAGTGACTTTTCTAACCAAGTTTAAACACCAGTGGTGTAATTGACTCTTTGAAGAACTCATGATGAGTTACGGTATTAAGTAAATCGATGGTTAAAAACTCATATAATAAATATCATTTGAGTATATTTTATCATTATTTATGTTTTACAATATTCTTCTTAAATGCAAGCCTGTGCACAGAACATTTGCCTTCTCACAACAACGATGGATCACTAGGGTTTAACAGCACTCATAAGAATATTTAGTACTATCAAATACTCCCTCCATCCCAAAATATTAGTACAAAGTTGTATCAACATAGAGACAGTTATTTTGGGACGGTGGGAGTAGTATATTGTGATAACCATTGGCATGAGAAGCTAATGTGTCATTGTCATTATCATTGTACTAACATTGGAATGGGAGGTGTTTAGTATTTATTCTTCCTAAAGCAGCATGTGTATTGCATTGACTACACAAATTTCTAGCAAAGTAATTCAAGATATTTATAAGATCCCACAAGTGTTTCCCATTTTAGGACAAGCGGTATTATAGAAAGTATTTGCATTGATCCAATGTGTTCCCCTTATCAAGTATGATGAGGTTCCAACACAAGGATTCATGGGTTGAAGATAACCCATGTGATTTTCAGCGGTAAGGATTTTGGAGGGTTCCACAAACTTGAGAGTAGCAGGTACAACTATTTTTATACTAACTTGTGTCACCAATCCATAACTATAGATGGAAAACAACTAAGAAATGAAAAAATAAATCTATTTAGTGATAAAGCCAACAAGCGCACACGAGATATCCACCATATGATATTGCTCCCTAGCAACAGCGACAGAAAAGAGTTTGATATTCCCCAAGTACAAGGAATTGCCTTAGCAATTTCCGAAGGTGGATGTGGTAAGTATGGAGTGTGGAACTGACAAGAAGCTAAAGGTAGGATTAATATTCTGTCAGGTCCTATCTGCCACTGGTACAACCACACGTACACTAAACCTTTGCTTCACCTAAGAAATGAACTATAACCATGTTCTAGGTATAAAAGGATAGCTTTGCAAGGTAAGAGATAACTAGAAAATAAAGGTCGGCGTTGTTTAAGTAAAAATACAATAAAACAAAGATAGCGAGGGTGAAAAAAGTGGTGATAGGATATGGGAAATTGTCCATAGGCAATTGGCTAAATTACTAGACTGATCGTCCTCATTGCAGTTTGATATGGTTGGAGAGGCCTCCGTTAACATACAGCTCATACCTGGAATTATACGTGCTTATGATTAGAACTACTAGCAAGCATCTGCAAAAACTAACACGTTCATTAAAGTAAACTCAATCATAGCATTAAGGTATGTATTGGTCCCATTCATCCCATATGCATCATGACGAAAACAATATACTCAACAATACATACATGTGTCTTGAATATATAATCATCATCGTAGAAGATCCATTCATGGTAAAGAAAAGTATAATAAAAAATTGTCAAATCTCGGGAGAATTTTTCACCTATCTCCTAATCCCATAATATGAGCCCATGCAAACTTTTGCATTTTTTTCAACCATATTGGCCTATTCCTATTTTTCGGATGAAAATGCCAAAATTGCGTTTAAAGTGACTCCAACTCGCTTTGTCACACGTCGGATGCAGTGTGCCTCTGTTCTATTGCTTCTGCAGAGTGTCGGGAGATCTGGGCTGCTGTTGCCCACTGACTTGAACTGAGGTAAGTTAACTTGGTTTTCCTGAATTTCATGGTCAAAAACAGAGAAGAACTTAAGGGACACAAGAGGGAAAAAATGAAAAACTTTGGCAAGATGTACATGCTTGTGTTGATCAGTGCTTTATATTTACATGGAGATGAATGAATTGGATATTTGGTTCGAATATGATGGATATCTCTAAGCATATTGCCACTAGGAAAAAATCACTCTACTGTTCAGATTCATAACTTTCCATAAACGGGTATTACTTGATCGAAATTGCAGGTTAAGATAGCTTGATTTTTTCACTGGGATTAGACTTATGTTTTACTCAGAAAGTCCAGCTACCCATCTCTCAAATAAAAGAAAAATGAACCTAATTAGTGTGATGTGAATTTTCTGTTGTACTTGTGCACAGAACTGGTTCACCTGGCTGTTACTGAGGAAAGAGATGACATTTTTAAGAGATGGCATCTTTTTATATTAAAGAGACGGTATTTTGGATTAAGAGATGACATTTTTTATTTTAAAGAGATGAAATTTTTATATTAAGAGATGACATTTTTATTTTAAAGATATGAGATTTTTTATATAAGAAATGGTATTTTTTTATTATTAAAAGATGTCTTCCTTTAGGTACATGGCATTTTTTCTTTGTTTTTACAAGAAAGATACATATTTTTTTGGTCCACGACATTTAAAAAAACAGTAAACTGGACCCTTTACCACTTTCTGGAGCAGCTCGCCCGACGGCAAATTCCATTCAGTGCCTCCCTCCCTGGCGATCGACCGCCAGATATATGCGTCCATTATCTATTATATGCATTGTAGAAGAAAAAAAATATTCATTTATGTAAGCAAGTTGTAAAGAAAGAAATATACATGCCATCATGAGGAAAGAGGGAATGACCTATGGCATGGGATACCGAAGAGTGAAAATTGTAGTTCTGTTTTGTTCTTCAAATAGATCTTTTTCTTGGGACCACTTTATGTTGCATAGTGAAATCATGTTCTAGAATTTTCTTGGTGCTACCGGTGCACCGGTCTCCCGTTGCACATTTAAAAATGTTCAAAAAAAACCGAACAAAATTTAGTGCATTGACACAACTCCAATATATGTTGACACAAAAAATTAAATCAAAATTCAAAACAATGCTCGAGATACATAAATGACAAATTTAACACTGAATAGTACATAACACAAGTTGGGCTTCAGTTTTGGCCCATTAGCACATTGAGGTCAAAATTGTCATTTTTATATCTCTAGAAATGTTTTGAGTTTTGATTGGAATTTTTATGACAACATGCATCCATGTTGTGTCAATACACTAATTTTTTTAAAAAAAAATTCGAACATTTTTGAATGTGCAGCGGGGTCCGATGCACCGGTAGCATCAACTGCCCCGGTGCACCAGATACGTTCCGGGGGGAGGGGGGGTTGCGGTTGGAGGAAAAATTAGTTTATTTTTTACGAACTATCAAAGACCGAAGGATAAACAATATTTTTTTTGGCAATATGACCACCATGATTTTCACTTTGACTAAAAATATATCCGAAGTGATATCACAACCATTGTGTATCCATCAAACTCTGGTCCAATCACCACCAAAAAGACGACAACCCATTCACCCCGACGACACGCAGTACCATTTGCAATCCATCGAACACATCTCTGCGGCTGCCGTCCGCCGTCGCCGCCGCTCCTACGCCATGCTCCGGCTCCGAGAGTGCGTCGTTTCCCATCTCCTCTCTTCACCCTCCAACTCTGCTACCTCCCCACTCCGCCGTCTCCTCTCGGCCACCGCGTCGGCCCCCATTTCCCCGAATCCCAGTGGCTTCGCTGTCGAGGAGTACCTCGTCGCCACCTGCGGCCTCACCCGGGCCCAAGCCATCAAGGCCTCCCCGAAGCTCGCCCACCTCAAGAACCCCGACAAGCCGAACGCCGTCCTCGTCTTCCTCTCCGGCCTCGGCCTCTCCGGCGCCGCCGCCGCCGCCGTCGTCGCCAAAGACCCGCGGCTACTCTGCGCCAAAGTGGACAAAACCCTGGCCCCTAAGGCCGTCGGGCTCGCCGGCATAGGTCTCTCGCGTCTTGAGATCGCCCGCCTCGTCTCCCTCGGCCCCGAGTGCTTCCGCTCCAGACACATCGTCTCCAAGCTGCACTACTACCATCCCCTCTTCGGCTCCTTCCACAACTTCCTCCGGGCGTACGAGCGCTCCTCCTATCTTCTCTCGCGGGACCTTGATACGACGATCAAGCCCAATGTCGCGTTTCTGCACGAGTGCGGGCTAGCTGCTTGTGACATTGTGAAGCTGGTCATGTATAGGCGGGGGAGGGATGTTCAGACAAGCGATGTATGCTGTCGCATTCCAAAGCGCGGACAAGATTGCCGCCAAAGTGGACTACTTGAAGACCACGCTCAGGTGGTCTGCTGCTGAGGTGGGCATCGCTGTGTCTAAGGCTCCGATGCTGCTGAGGAGGTCAAAGGACACGCTGCAGAGCAAGTCCGAGTTCCTGGTATCTGAGGTGGGGTTGGAACCAACGCTCATTGCTCATCGCCCGATAGTTCTCACTGTCACGCCTGCAGATCAGCCTGCAGCGGACTGATTCAGTGCAAGTGCCTTGCAACGACCAAGTCAGCGCTCCAGCTGGTGGACCAAGTGTAGCGTGCATGTGAAGCCAAGTGTGGCGTGCGTGTGTTGCCAACTGTGGCTTACTTGTACCCGAAGGATTGGCTGTAGAGGGTATGAAGAAAAATATTGCGTGATTTCCCCTCTCCCCCTTGCTCCTCTCGCTCTCACCTACCAGCCTCGCTCTTCCTCCTCCCGTTCCCTTCCTCTCACTCAAATCTCACAGATCAGGGCGTGACAAATCAGGGCGTTCCTCGGCCTCACGGGCTACTGCCGTAAATTCGTGCCACACTACGGCATCATCGCCAAGCCCCTGACGCGCCTCCTCACCAAGAAAGGATTTCTCTGGGATGATCAAGCGCAAACTGCTTTCGGGATGCTGAAGAAGGCGATGGTGAGCACACCAGTTCTGGCATTGCCAGATTTCAAGCGCCCGTTCGCCATCGAGACCGACACGTGCGACACTGGCATCGGTGCCGTCCTGCCGCAAGACAACCACCCGATCGCGTACTTGAGCAAGGCGCTCGGCGTGCGGAATCAGAAACTCTCGGCGTACGAGAAGGATGAAAGAACATGCGGTGCCCCCATGTTTGGTTTTGATAATTGATGACAATCTCTATGGACTAATGGTTGCCTTGAGTTATATCTGAAGGTTTTGTCCATAGGCTTTTCTTGAAGTCCATGTGTTGGTTTCAAGGAGTTTATGAGTTGACCAAGGTGTTATTAAGGAATTATCCAAAGATTGGGCATGTGAGTGTTAAGCTTATTGCAAGCATGTCTTGAAGAATAAGATTGTGTGATCATTCATGTCCACCTTCAAGACATCATCCAAATGAAGAGAGTTGGAAAGATTCAACACACAAAGCGCACAAGATGTACCGAGGGATCAAGTGATCCCATGATATGGTAAGCATTGTCCATTACGCTTTGTGTGCTAACCCATGGTCTTTATGAGAGTTCTTTGTGGGGTTAGGTTACGGTGTGCAAGTTCAAGTGATGTATCACGAAGAGATCAAGTGCTTGAAGCTTGCCGTCCATTGTGGTGACAATGGACTTGTGAAGATGCGCGGAAGAGTGGCTCACCCATAGTGGAGTATGGGGGAGCAATCAACTAGTCTTCATCGAGCCAACGCAATCAAGAAAGGTGGTCCATCTTGAGGAGGAGTAGATCGTCATCATCTAGCTCAAGTGGATTTTGTGCAAGGCAAAGGTTTGCCCTTGATAGGTTTTCTATTTTACCGGTCTCATGGTAGTTGTGGGAGACCGATTTATAGGATCGATTGTCGTACTATCAAGGGGGGCTCTCGATGAGTTGCTTGATCATATCGTTCGTAGAGATCTCAAACCATTGCATCCTTGCATCATCTTTATTGGTTCTTGTTTGGTTCTTCTCCTTGTGAGGTTTGGAGCTTTTGGTCATTTTCATGACAAGCTCGAGTTCATCGAAAACGGAGTTCACATGCATCTTCTATGATGTTTTCGATATTGGAGGTTCTGCCGGTTCTTCTCTGTTGAAGGTTTCTCTCCTCTCTTGTTAGGCATACCTCCCCTGCCTCTTCTTACTATAACCAACAAGCTTGAGTTTGCTCAATTCGGAGCTCATTTGCAGAAGTTATGGCAGTTCTGGTTTTATTGTCACCCTCTGTTGTCTTCTGTGCAAAATGAAGGACTCCTAGTGTTGCTGTTCTGGGGCATGCGGTAGTACTGCTCTCCGGAGCGGTAGTACCGCAGGCCCTTGCGGTAGTACCGCTCTGTTGGAGCGGTAGTACCGTGGCCTCCGGCCAGGCGCAGCTGCTCGAGCGGTAGTAGGGGCGGATGTAATTTTTTACACCCGCGCCCTACGCGGTAGTACCGCGCCGCGAGCGCGGTAGTACCGTGGGCTCTGGCCAGGCTTAGCAGCATGAGCAGAAGTAGGGGCGGATGTAATTTTTTACATCCGCGTCCTACACGGTAGTACCGCTCTTCGTGTGCAGTAGTACCGTGCCGGAGTTTTGCGCAGGTCCTCCCTTAGCGGAAGTAGGTACAGAAGTAATTTTTTACGTCTGTGCTTTCTCTGTGCCTAGTGTTGCCTGCCTTACGGTAGTACCGTAGGGGCGCGCGGTAGTACCGCTCCGGCGGTTCTACCACTCGTTGCCCTATGCAACAGGCCTTCATCTGGCTAGAGCTGTACATGCGGTAGTACCGCAACCTGCAGCGGTAGTACCGCAGCCAACCACGGTAGTACCGCAGCTCCCTGCAGTAGTACCGCGTTGTGCGGGCTGAGTGAGGGGATAACGGTTGGTTTTTCTCCCCACCTATAAAAGGGGGTCTTCTTCCCCATTGAGACTTAATCCTTTGAGCTCGTGTTCTTCCCCCATTGTTGACCTTCTTCGAGCTTGCTAACTCTCAATCCCTCCATGGATTCTTGCTAGTTTTTGAGGGAAAAGAGAGAGGAGATCTAGATCCACGTTTCCACCAATCACTTTCTCCTCTAAGTGAGGGGAACCCCTTGGATCTAGGTCTTGGAGTTCTTCGTGTTCTTCTTTCGTTCTTCCTCTCATTTTCCTCCCTAGCATTAGTTGCTTTGGTGGGATTTGGGAGAGAAGGACTTGGGCACTCCGTGTGCCCTTGCCATTGCATTTGGTGCATCGGTTTGAGTTCTTCACGGTGATACGTGGAAGTGAAGTTTGAGAAGCTTATTACTCTTGGGTGTTTGGGCAACCTAGAGCTTGTTCCTCTTGGGTGCCTTGGTGCCCTAGACGGTTGGTGGTGTTCGGAGCTCAATCATTGTGGTGTAAAGCTCCGGGCAAGCGTCGGGGTCTCCAATTAGGTTGTGGAGATCGCCCCGAGCAATTTGATGGGTACCGGTGACCGCCCCCAAGGGTTGCCAAAGTGTACGGGTTCGGTGACCGCCCCAAGGGTCGCCATTTGTACGGGTTCGGTGACCGCCCTCAAGGGTCCCTTAGTGGAATCACGGCATCTTGCATTGTGCGAGGGCGTGAGGAGATTATGGTGGCCCTAGTGGCTTCTGTTGGGGAACGTAGCAGAAATTCAAAATTTTCCTACGTGTCACCAAGATCTATCTATGGAGAGACCAGCAACGAGTAGAAAGAGAGTGCATCTACATACCCTTGTAGATCGCTAAGCGGAAGCGTTCAAGTGAACGGGGTTGATGGAGTCGTACTCGTCGTGATTCAAATCACCGATGATCCTAGTGCCGAACGGACGGCACCTCCGCGTTCAACACACGTACAGCCCGGTGACGTCTCCCACGCCTTGATCCAGCAAGGAGAGAGGGAGAGGTTGAGGCAGACTCCATACAACAACAGCACAACGGCGTGGTGGTGGTGGAGGAGCGTGGCAATCCAGCAGGGCTTCGCCAAGCACCATGGGAGAGGAGGAGTAGGAAGAGAGGTAGGGCTGTGCCAGAACTTCGTGTGTAGCTCCCATGCGCCTCCCCACTATATATAGGGGTGGAGGGGCTGGTTTCTTGCCCTCCAAGTCCATTGGGGCGTTGGCCAAGGTGGGAGGAAAGAAATCTCATTATTTCCTTCCCCACCGATTGTTATCCCCCCTTTTTAGGGATCTTGATCTTATCCCTTCGGGATATGATCTTATTCCTTCTAAGGGGGGATCTTGGTGCGCCTTGACCAGGGGTGTGGGGCCTTGACCCCACTACCCACGTCCATGTGGGTCCCCCCATGCAGGTGGGCCCCACTCCGGAACCTTCTAGAACCTTCCCGGTACAATACCGAAAAATCCTGAACATTTTCCGGTGGCCAAAATAGGACTTCCCATATATAAATCTTTACCTTCGGACTATTCCGGAACTCCTCGTGACGTCCGGGATCTCATCCGGGACTCCGAACAACATTCGGTAACCACATACAAACTTCCTTTATAACCCTAGCGTCATCGAACCTTAAGTGTGTAGACCCTACGGGTTCGGGAGACATGTAGACATGACCGAGACGTTCTCCGGTCAATAACCAACAGCGGGATCTGGATACCCATGATGGCTCCCACATGTTCCACGACGATCTCATCGGATGAACCACGATGTCAAGGACTTAATCAATCCCGTATTCAATTCCCTTTGTCTATCGGTATGTTACTTGCCCGAGATTCGATCGTCGGTATCCAATACCTTGTTCAATCTCGTTATCGGCAAGTCACTTTACTCGTTCCGTAACACATCATCCCGTGATCAACTCCTTGGTCACATTGCGCATATGATGATGTCCTACCGAGTGGGCCCAGAGATACCTCTCCGTTTACACGGAGTGACAAATCCCAGTCTCGATCCGCATAAAACAATAGATACTTTCGGAGATACCTGTAGTGCACCTTTATAGTCACCCAGTTACGTTGTGACGTTTGATACACCCAAAGCACTCCTACGGTATCCAGGAGTTACACGCTCTCATGGTCGAAGGAAGAGATACTTGACATTGGCAAATCTCTAGCAAATGAACTACACGATCTTTTGTGCTAGTCTTAGGATTGGGTCTTGTCCATCACATCATTCTCCTAATGATGTGATCCCGTTATCAACGACATCCAATGTCCATAGCCAGGAAACCATGACTATCTGTTGATCACAACGAGCTAGTCAACTAGAGGCTCACTAGGGACATATTGTGGTCTATGTATTCACACGTGTATTACGATTTCCGGATAATACAGTTATAGCATGAATAAAAGACAATTATCATGAACAAGGAAATATAATAATAATACTTTTATTATTGCCTCTAGGGCATATTTCCAACAGTCTCCCACTTGCACTAGAGTCAATAATCTAGTTCACACCGCCATGTGATTAACACTCACAGGTCACATCGCCATGTGACTAATACCCAAGAGTTTACTAGAGTCAGTAGTCTAGTTCACATCACTATGTGATTAACACTCAATGAGTTTTATGTTTGATCATGTTGCTTGTGAGAGAGGTTTTAGTCAACGGGTCTGAACCTTTCAGATCCGTGTGTGCTTTACAAATCTCTATGTCATCTCCTAGATGCAGCTACCACGCTCTATTTGGAGCTATTTCAAACAACTGTTCTACTTGGAGCTATTCTAAATTATTGCTCCATTATATGTATCCGGTCTCTCTACTCAGAGCTATCCGGATAGGTGTCAAGCTTGCATCGTCGTAACCTTTACGACGAACTCTTTTACCACCTCCATAATCGAGAAAATTCCTTAGTCCACTAGTTACTAAGGATAACTTTGACCGCTGTCCTGTGAGCCATTCTTGGATCACTCTTGTACCCCTTGACTGACTCATGGCAAGGCACACTTCAGGTGCGGTACACAGCATAGCATACTGAAGAGCCTAAGTCTTAAGCATAGGGGACGACCTTCGTCCTTTCTCTCTATTCTGCCGTGGTCGAGCTTTAAGTCTTAACTTCGTACCTTACAACTCAGGCAAGAACTCCTTCTTTGACTGGTCCATCTTGAACACCTTCAAGATCATGTCAAGGTATGTGCTCATTTGAAAGTATTATTAAGCATTTTGATCTATCCTTATAGATCTTGATGCTCAATGTTCAAGTAGCTTAATCCAGGCTTTCCATTGAAAAACACTTTCAAAATAACCCTATATGCTTTCCAGAAATTCTACGTCATTTCTGATCAACAATATGTCAACAACATATACTCATCAGAAATTCTATAGTGCTCCCACTCACTTCTTTGGAAATACAAGTTTCTCATAAACTTTGTACAAACCCAAAATTTTTGATCATCATCAAAGCATACATTCCAACTCCGAGATGCTCACTCCAGTCCTTAGAAGGATTGCTGGAGCTTTGCATACTTATTAGCATCTTTCGGAAATGACAAAACCTTCCGGTTGTATCACATACAACCTTTCCTCATTAAAATCATTGAGGAAACAATGTTTTGACATCCTATCTGCAAGATTTCATAAATAATGCAGTAATCGCTAATATAATTCCAACAGACTCTTAGCATCGCTACGAGTGAGAAAATCTCATCGTAGTCAACTCCTTGAACTTGTCGGAAAACATCTTAACGTCAAGTCGAGCTTTCTTAATGGTGACATTTACCATCATTGTCCGTCTTCCTTTTGAAATCCATCTGTACTCATTAGCCTTACGACCATCGAGCCGTTCTGCCAAAGTCTACACTTTGTTTTCATACATGGATCCTCTCTCGGATTTTATGGCCTCAAGCCATTTATCGGAATCCGGGCCCACCATCGCTTCTCCATAGCTCGTAGGTTCATTGTTGTATAGCAACATGACCTTCAAGACAGGATTACATACCACTCTGAAGTAGTACGCATCCTTGTCATCCTACGAGGTTTGGGAGTGACTTGATCCAAAGTTTCATGATCAGTATCATAAGCTTCCACTTCAATTGGTGTAGGTGCCACAGGAACAACTCCCTGTGCCCTGTCACACACTAGTTGAAGAGACGGTTCAATAACCTCATCAAGTCTCCACCATCCTCCCACTCAATTCTTTCGAGAGAAACTTTTCCTCGAGAAAGGACCCGATTCTAGAAACAATCCATATTGCTTTCGGATCTGAATTAGGAGGTATACCCAACTGTTTTGGGTTTCCTATGAAGATGCATTTTATCCGCTTTGGGTTCGAGCTTATCAACCTGAAACTTTTTCATATAAGCGTCGCAGCCCCAAACTTTTAAGAAACGACAACTTAGGTTTCTCTAAACCATAATTCATACGGTGTCATCTCATCGGAATTACATGGTGCCCTATTTAAAGTGAATGTGGTTGTCTCTAATGCCTAACCCATGAACGATAGTGGTAATTCGATAAGAGACATCATGGTACGCACCATATCCAATAGGGTGCAACTATGATGTTCGGACACACCATCACATTATGGTGTTCCAGGTGGTATTAATTGCGAAACAATTTCCATAATGTCTTAATTGTGTGCCAAAACTCGTAACTCAGATATTCATCTCTATGATCATATCATAGACATTTTATCCTCTTGTCACAATGATCTGCTACTTCACTCTGAAATTACTTGAACCATTCAATAATTCAGACTTGTGTTTCATCAAGTAAATATACTAACATTTAGTCGAATCATCTGTGAAGTAAGAACATAATGATATTCACTGCATGTCTCAGCACTCATTCAACTGCACACATCAAAATGTGTTACTTCCAACAAGTTGCTATCTTGTTCCATCTTACTGAAAATGAGGCTTTTCAGTCATCTTGCCCATGTGGTATGATTTGCGTATCTCAAGTGATTCAAAATCAAGTGAGTCTGAACGATCCATTTGCATGGAGTTTCTTCATGCATATACACCAATAGACATGGTCCGCATGTCTCAAACTTTTCAAAAACGAGTGAGTCCAAAGATCCATCAACATGGAGCTTCTTCATGCGTTTTATACCATTATGATTTACATGGCAGTGCCACAAGTAAGTGGTACTATCATTACTATCTTATATCTTTTGGCATGAAAATGTGTATCACTACAACCGAGATTCAATAAACCATTCCTTTAGGTGCAAGACCATTGAAGGTATTATTCAAAAATAGAGTAACCATTATTCTCCTTAAATGAATAACCGTATTGCGATAGACATAATCCAATCATGTCTATGCTCAACGCAAACACCAATCTCGGTGGTAGAGGGAGCGTGCGATGCTTGATCATATCAACCTTGGAAACACTTCCAACATATATCGTCAGCTCACCTTTAGCTAGTCTCCGTTTATTCCGTAGCTTTTATTTCGAGTTACTAACACTTAGCAACCGAACCGGTATCCAATACCCTGGTGCTACTAGGAGTACTAGTAAAGTACACATTAACATAATGTATATCCAATATACTTCTATCGACCTTGCCAGCCTTCTCATCTACCAAGTATCTAGGGTAATGCTGCTCCAGTGGTTGTTCCCCTTATTACAGAAGCACTTAGTCTCGGGTTTGGGTTCAACCTTGGGTTTCTTCACTAGAGCAGCAGCTAAATTGCCGTTTCATGAAGTATCCCTTTGTTCCCTTGCCCTTCTTGAAACTAGTGATTTCACCAACCATCAACAATTGATGCTCCTTCTTGATTTCTACTTTCACGGTGTCAAACATCATGAATATTTCAAGGATCATCATATCTATCCCTGATATGTTATAGTTAATCACGAAGCTCTAGCAGCTTGGTGGCAATGACTTTGGGGAAACATCACTATCTCATCTGGAGGATCAACTCCCACTCGATTCAAGTGATTGTTGTGCTCAGACAATCTGAGCACAAGCTCAACGATTGAGCTTTTCTCCCTTAGTTTGCAGGCTAAGAAAATCGTCGGAGGTCTTATACCTCTTGACGTGGGCACGAGCCTGAAATCCCAATTTCAGCCCTCGAAACATCTCATATGTTCCGCGACGTTTCGAAAACGTCTTTGGTGCCTCTACTTAAACCATTTAATTGAACTATCACGTAGTTATCAAAACGTGTATGTCCGATGTTCGCAACATCGACAAACGACGTTGGGGTTCAGCACACTGAGCGGTGCATTAAGGACATAAGCTTTCTACTGATCGCATAATCGCTACTATCAACTTTCAACTATATTTCCTCTAGGAACATATCTAAACAGTGGAACTAAAGCGCGAGCTTACGACATAATTTGCAAAAGGTCTTTTGACTATGTTCAGGATAATTAAGTTCATCTTATGAACTCCCACTTAGATAGACATCCCTCTGGTCATCTAAGTGATCACATGATCCGAGTCAACTAGGCCGTGTCCAATCATCACGTGAGACGGACTAGTCATCATCGGTGAACATCTTCATGTTGATCGTATCTACCATACGACTCATGCTCGACCTTTCGGTCTCCGTGTTCCGAGGCCATGTCTGCACATGCTAGGCTCGTCAAGTTAACCCTAAGTGTTTTCGCTGTGTAAAACTGTCTTACACCCGTTGTATGTGAACGTAAGAATCCATCACACCCGATCATCACGTGGTGCTTAGAAGCGACGAACTGTAGCAACGGTGCACAGTTAGGGGAGAACACTTCTTGAAATTTTGTAAGGGATCATCTTATTTACTACCGTCGTCCTAAGCAAACAAGATGCATAAACATGATAAACATCACATGCAATCAAATAGTGACATGATATGGCCAATATCATTTTGCTCCTTTTGATCTTCATCTTCGGGGCTCCATGATCATCATTGTCACCGGCATGACACCATGATCTCCATCATCGTGTCTTCATGAAGTTGTCACGCCAACGACTACTTCTACTTCTATGACTAACGCGTTTAGCAATAAAGTAAAGTAGTTTACATGGCGTTCTTCAATGACACGCAGGTCATACAATAAATAAAGACAACTCCTATGGCTCCTGCCGGTTGTCATACTCATCGACATGCAAGTCGTGAATCCTATTACAAGAACATGATCAATCTCATACATCACATATCATTCATCACATTCTTCTTGGCCATATCACATCACATAGCATACCCTGCAAAAACAAGTTAGACGTCCTCTAATTGTTGTTGCATGTTTTACGTGGCTGCTATGGGTTTCTAGCAAGAACGTTTCTTACCTACGCAAGACCACAACGTGATATGCCAATTGCTATTTACCCTTCATAAGGACCCTTTTCATCGAATCCGTTCCGACTAAAGTGGGAGAGACTGGCACCCGCTAGCCACCTTATGCACCAAGTGCATGTCAATCGATGGAACCTGTCTCACGTAAGAGTACGTGTAAGGTCGGTCCGGGCCGCTTCATCCCACAATACCGTCAAAACAAGATTGGACTAGTAACGGTAAGCATATTCAACAACATCAACGCCCACAACTACTTTGTGTTCTACTCGTGCAAATAATCTACGCAATAGACCTAGCTCATGATGCCACTGTTGGGGAACGTAGCAGAAATTCAAAATTTTCCTACGTGTCACCAAGATCTATCTATGGAGAGACCAGCAACGAGTAGAAAGAGAGTGCATCTACATACCCTTGTAGATCGCTAAGCGGAAGCGTTCAAGTGAACGGGGTTGATGGAGTCGTACTCGTCGTGATTCAAATCACCGATGATCCTAGTGCCGAACGGACGGCACCTCCGCGTTCAACACACGTACAGCCCGGTGACGTCTCCCATGCCTTGATCCAGCAAGGAGAGAGGGAGAGGTTGAGGAAGACTCCATCCAACAGCAGCACAACGGCGTGGTGGTGGTGGAGGAGCGTGGCAATCCAGCAGGGCTTCGCCAAGCACCATGGGAGAGGAGGAGTAGGAAGAGAGGTAGGGCTGTGCCAGAACTTCGTGTGTAGCTCCCATGCGCCTCCCCACTATATATAGGGATGGAGGGGCTGGTTTCTTGCCCTCCAAGTCCATTGGGGCGTTGGCCAAGGTGGGAGGAAAGAAATCTCATTATTTCCTTCCCCACCGATTGTTATCCCCCCTTTTTAGGGATCTTGATCTTATCCCTTCGGGATATGATCTTATTCCTTCTAAGGGGGGATCTTGGTGCGCCTTGACCAGGGGTGTGGGGCCTTGACCCCACTACCCACGTCCATGTGGGTCCCCCCATGCAGGTGGGCCCCACTCCGGAACCTTCTAGAACCTTCCCGGTACAATACCGAAAAATCCCGAACATTTTCCGGTGGCCAAAATAGGACTTCCCATATATAAATCTTTACCTCCGGACCATTCCGGAACTCCTCGTGACATCCGGGATCTCATCCGGGACTCCGAACAACATTCGGTAACCACATACAAACTTCCTTTATAACCCTAGCGTCATCGAACCTTAAGTGTGTAGACCCTACGGGTTCGGGAGACATGTAGACATGACCGAGACATTCTCCGGTCAATAACCAACAGCGGGATCTGGATACCCATGATGGCTCCCACATGTTCCACGACGATCTCATCGGATGAACCACGATGTCAAGGACTTAATCAATCCCGTATTCAATTCCCTTTGTCTATCGGTATGTTACTTGCCCGAGATTCGATCGTCGGTATCCAATACCTTGTTCAATCTCGTTACCGGCAAGTCACTTTACTCGTTCCGTAACACATCATCCTGTGATCAACTCCTTGGTCACATTGCGCATATGATGATGTCCTACCGAGTGGGCCCAGAGATACCTCTCCGTTTACACGGAGTGACAAATCCCAGTCTCGATCCGCATAAAACAATAGATACTTTCGGAGATACCTGTAGTGCACCTTTATAGTCACCCAGTTACGTTGTGACGTTTGATACACCCAAAGCACTCCTACGGTATCCAGGAGTTACACGCTCTCATGGTCGAAGAAGAGATACTTGACATTGGCAAAGCTCTAGCAAATGAACTACACGATCTTTTGTGCTAGTCTTAGGATTGGGTCTTGTCCATCACATCATTCTCCTAATGATGTGATCCCGTTATCAACGACATCCAATGTCCATAGCCAGGAAACCATGACTATCTGTTGATCACAATGAGCTAGTCAACTAGAGGCTCACTAGGGACATATTGTGGTCTATGTATTCACACGTGTATTACAATTTCCGGATAATACAGTTATAGCATGAATAAAAGACAATTATCATGAACAAGGAAATATAATAATAATACTTTTATTATTGCCTCTAGGGCATATTTCCAACAGCTTCTTGGGGAGCATTATGCCTCCACACCGCTCCAAACGGAGATTAGCATCCGCAAGGGTGTGAACTTCGGGATACATCATCGTCTCCGCGTGCCTCGGTTATCTCTTACCCGAGCCCCTGTACTTATGCACTTTACTTTGTGATAGCCATATTGTTCTTTGTCATATATCTTGCTATCACATAGTTGCTTATCTTGCTTAGCATAAGTTGTTGGTGCACATAGGTGAGCCTAGTTGTTGTAGGTTTTGTGCTTGACAAATTAACCGCTAGGTTTATTCCGCATTTGTTCAAGCCTAAGCCGTAATTATTTTAAAGCGCCTATTCACCCCCCTCTAGGCGACATCCACGATCTTTCAAAGGAGTTCCTCGCCGTGATGATGGCGATCGACAAGTGGCGTCCCTACCTCCAACGCGCCCCGTTCGAAATCGTCACCGACCACAAGAGTTTGTGTTCCTTGGGCGATCAACAGCTCGTCACGGACCTGCAGCGCAAGGCGATGTCAAAGATGGTGGGGCTCCAGTTCACGTTCCGCTACAAGAAGGGCACGGACAATGGCGCGGCCGATGCGCTCTCGCGCGTGGGGCACTTGCTGGCGCTCGACGCGCTCTCGGTGTGCGAGCCACAGTGGCTTCAGGAGGTGGCCAACTCGTACGAGACGGACGCTGACGCGCAGGAGCTACTCGCCAAGCTTGCGCTGTGTGACACTGACAATCAGGGTCGCTCTCTTCAGCAGGGCGTGATTCGGCAGCGGGGACGGCTGTGGATCGGCGCCAACACTGCGCTCCAGACGAAGCTTATCGCCGCGCTGCACCACAGCGCTGTAGGCGGTCACTCCGGCGACACTGCTACCTACCACAGGGTGCGCAACCTCTTCGCCTGGACGGGACTGAAGCGCGTTGTGGAAGATTTCGTCAGACAGTGCAGCATTTGCCAGCACGCGAAGCACGAACAAACACACCCGGCCGGCAAGTTGCAGCCGCTTCCAATTCCGCAAGAACCATGGCAAGATCTCACCATGGACTTCGTCGAAGGCCTGCCCAAGTCAGACGGCTACGAGGCGATCATGGTCGTCGTCGACCGGCTCACCAAGTACGCCCACTTCGTCCCCCTCCGCCACCCCTTCAATGCCGCCCAAGTCGCCAGAGCCTTCTGGGACAACGTCATCCGTCTCCACAGCGTGCCGCACTCCATCGTCTCGGACCGCGACAAGGTGTTCACCAGCGCGATGTGGCGGGAGATCCTCAACGCCGCGGGCACCAAACTCCTGTACTCCACGGTGTACCACCCCCAGACGGATGGCCAGACGGAACGCGTTAACCAGTGCCTGGAGATGTACTTGCGGTGCTCCGTCCATAACACCCCAAATAATGGCGCCGGTGGCTCACGGCAGTGGAGTTCTGGTACAACTCCTCCCATCATGCCTCGCTCAACTGCTCACCGTTCAAGGCACTGTACGGCAGGGAGCCAAATCTCGGTGGCATGCCAGGGTCAACACCAACATACCCGCGGATGTGCCGCTCGACGAAATCGACTACGGTTAGGTTTGCCCATACAAAAAAGGAAAAATCAGTGGAAAAGTAGAATGCACATCACAGTAGGAAGCCTGCCGCTGAAGAATATCACGCTACATATATCTTTATAGGCGAGGATACAAATAATCAGCCTTTACTTCGAATTTGTGGCAGCCAGATACTATCCAGGGACATCTGTATCTGCTGCAGAGTCATGTTCAGGGTTCTGTTGCAAACATTCATATATGGATGGCTATGAGAAGCTGACTATATTCTGTTTGGTGTCCCTATTCTTTAGTGGCATAGCTTAAAAGTTATCTGCCTTAACTCAAGAGAAAGTTGTTTGATATCATGAAATAAGTAATATGCCTTTTGTCAAACCATATTTTAAATTTGCAAGCTAGATTTTCTGGACTGCTCTTTTCTCATGCTTTGGCTTTTAAAACTTAATTGTGACTTATAGGGCCATATTAAGGTGCAATATCAGCCATTTTTTCATATGCTTCAGCTTTAGACTCTTCAGAGACAGAGCCAGAGCCAGAGGTATTTTATCAATATTTCCTTTACCACACCAGCATATGTATGACATGAGTTCTTATGTTTTCAGAGCATCGGGACTGAGCTTAAATAATTCTGTTGAAAAAACACTTTTTATCACTTTCTTCTCTTAAAATAGATCAGTGATTACTGGAGTTTAAGAGAAAAGTTCTTTTGTGTAACATATGTTGGGAAACATGTTACATATGTTGCACCTTCTGTAAGCTAAGATGGGATATTGAAGTAATTTTGATCTAGCCATGTTGGCTTCTCTGTAGTGTTTGGTTTTCTTAGAACAAAATTCCTTGTCCTAACAAAATAGTAGACGTGTGTGTGAGATTCCTTCATCGGTTTCACAAACATTACTTGCCCAGTAGCTTCTCATCATCGGTTTAGCTTTATTTGCGGATATATGCTCGCAGGCTGCAACAACCATCATGCCCCGCAAAACTGTTTCTATGCAATGCTAATTTTATTTTTGTCGCTCATTTTGAGAGTACTCGTCTGATGACATGTTTTGTGCATCAACTTTTGAGTTTCTGTTGTGAGAACTAGAGTTTTTTTTGTGGATATTGTTGCACACTTAATATCCATTCTGTCTCACATTTGTGATATGTAGAAAAACCTTGGAGAGCTGCACATGAACAGCTGCTGGCCTTTATATGGTGTGTGCTAAGACGGGTCCTCCCCAAGCATCTGGAGGGAGTACTTTGAAAAATGAAGACAAAGTCAGAAACTGTGTCAGGCAGTCAGTTAACTACTCCATTGAGGTTAACTTGAATCTCTATGTAAATAGAATATGTGGTGCAATGATAAAAACACGAGCAGCGAAGATAATCGTGGCAAAATTTGATAATTTTGCTAGATTGTGGGCTTTATAGTTAAAATTACGCAGCTCATGAATGAAGGTGCTGGTCGTAAAGGACTTGTATCGCCGTTCAATCTCGCTGACCATGTCACTAAATAATTCCTTGGGTTCCATTCTTGATATCATCAACCACCATTCTGCGTACGAGGCTCAAGAGGAAGGTTGTCTCCCTGGCCATCATGGAACCTGCTCGAAAGAGGCAAAATTCGAGAATCACCAATCTCAAAGAAGGTGATGCAAACACCCGCTTCTTTCACTTGTGAGTCAACCACAAAAGAAGGAAGAACTTCATCCACCGTCTGAAGCACAACAACGGTTGGGTAGTTGATCATGATTACAAAAACTCCATCATCCAAAACCACATTGCCGAGATCATGAAGCATGGCCCGCCACGGTGCAAGGTCATCAACTGGGCCACACTGCAAGGTCATTAGCTGGAATAACATTCCGGTGCATGTTGGCGACCTTTCTGTGCTTGGGCTGGCCTTCACGGAGGAGGAGGTCAGGAAGGCGATTTTTGATCTACCCCGTGATAAAGCCCCAGGCCTCGATGGCTTCTCTGGAGTCTTCTTCAAGGAATGTTGGGAGATCATCAAGGATGACATCATGAGTGCTGTGAGCCACTTTTCAAACTTGCACACGTCCAATCTTCATTGGCTCAACTCAGCCAACATTGCTCTCATACCTAAGAAAGAGGGGGCAGAGAGCATCTCAGACTTTTGTCCAATTAGCCTCATCCACGCCATTGCGAAGATCGTCACCAAGGTGTTGGCTATGCGCCTAGCTCCTCATATGAACAATCTTGTATCCCCTGCCCAAAGCGCATTCATAAAGAAAAGAAGTATCCATGTCAACTTCATGTATGTCAGAAACTTGGCAAGGAAACTCCACAGAAACCGTATATCGACCTTGTTGTTCAAACTTGACATCAAGAAGGCTTTCGACTCAGTGAGATGGAACTTCCTTATGGACCTGTTGAGACACCTCGGGTTCCCGGCCAGATTTCAAGATTAGATTTCAGCACTCCTCTCCACGGCCACCTCGAGGGTTTTGATCAATGGGGTGGTGGGTGACCCGATGAAGCACGGTTATGGTCTCCGGTAGGGAGATCCGCTATCCCCGCTCCTCTTTGTCCTGGCTATCAACCCCCTGCACCACCTTCTCAACAAGGCCACCTCACAGGGGCATCTCCACCCTATAGGTGGAAGAGTACTGACCATCAGGACGTCTTTATACGCAGAAGATGTTGCCATCTTTGTTAGACCCACGAGGGAGGATGTCCATTTTCTTGCTTCCTCCTTGGCCGCTTTTGGAGAAGTGACCGGTCTGGTTACTAGTTGTGCTAAAAGTATGGTGGCTCCCATCTGATGTGACAACATAAATCTGGACGACATTCTACAAGCCTTCCCGGTGATGCGCTTTGCTTTCCCAATGCGATACCTTGGTCTTCCGCTATCGGTCAACTTTCTAAAAAATATTCACTTACAACACCTCATTGACAAGGTCGCTGGCAAACTCCCCTGGCGAGGAAGACACGTTGCCAGTGCTGGGTGTATGGTTCTCGTCAAAGCGGTCCTCACGCCCATCGCGATTTATCACCTCACGCCTCTCGACATCCCCGTGGAGGTGCTGAATTCTATTGACAGCCTTTGTCGTGCATACCTTTGGGTGGGTACAGACAAAGTGAAAATGCAAGATTAATTGGGATCTCGTCTACAAGCCTAAACAGTTTGGTGGCCTAGGCATGCTCAATCTGGACAAATTCGCTAAGGCCCTCCGTCTTCAATGGCTTTGGTTTGAGTGGGTGGACAAAAGCAAGCCTTGGATAGGCATGGGATCTCCATGCATCGGAGCCGACCGTATCTTTTTTGCTGCTGCTACAACGGTTACTATGGGAAACAGGCGCACAACAAGATTCTGGAACTCGCCATGGTTAAACGGTTTGTGCCCCCGTGACTTAGCACCGAGCATCTTTGCCATTTCACGCAACAAGAATTCCTCCGTGCAGCAAGCCCTTGCCAACAACTGGATTTCTCTCACTGACACCTCCAATGGCTTGTCGCTCACACACGTTCAGCAGTTTGCTAAGCTCTGGGAGAAGATTCCCATGACCTCTTTGACGGATGACATAGAAGATTCCATCATTTGGAAGTTCACCAAGGATGGGGTGTACTCTACTTCCTCATCCTACAGGGCTCAGTTCGAGGGACTCACTTCGTCGGATCTTGTTCACTCGGTGTGGAAGGTTTGCCCCCCCCCCCCCGGTGCAAGTTCTTTGCGTGGCTTGTCCTTCAAAATAGGATTTGGACATCGGCTTGACTGATACATCGCGGCTGGCCAAACTGTGGTCTCTATCCTCTTTGTAAGCAATGCCAAGAGTCGGCCGCCCATCCCCTTTCCAATGCCGCTACACCACCCGCATTTGGAATCATATTCTTTCGTGGCTTGGAATGCATCACATCTCTATGGCGGCTTGGCAAACAGTGACTTTGATGAGAGCATGATGGAACAACAACCTTCAGATTCGCCTTGGATCCCCTAAGGCGCTCGCCTCCCTGATGATGCTTATCTCATGGGAGATATGGATGGAGCGTAATTCTAGGGTCTTTAGAAACACGGCCATCCCTTCCACGATTCTTATCGGTAAGATCAAAGCGGAGGTGTCTCTTTGGGCGACGGCTGGTGCGAAGCACATGAGTGTTGTAATGCCGCGAGAGTAGACCCCTTATTGTTTTTTCTTTTAGCCGCTTTGAGGCATTTGTTTGAAACTTCCTTCTTAATCAATGAAATGGCAAATCTTTTGCCTTGTTTCAAAAAAAATCTGCCCAATGGCGGAGCTATGTGTTGTGCTGGGGGTTGTGTCCCCCCCCCCAGCTTTGAACCAAATTGTGAAGGAAAAAATATTAGGAGGACTTACATAAAAACTTTTTTAGCTTTTGGCCCCTCCAAACTCAAGATGGGAACGGGCCGGGTCCATGAGTGATGCAGAGTTTGATCTGTCCATGAGTGACGCACAGTTTGATCTCCATGCGCGAGGCCAAACTCCGTGTGCACTGTCGGTA
Source organism: Triticum dicoccoides (assembly GCF_002162155.2). Lineage (NCBI taxonomy): Eukaryota > Viridiplantae > Streptophyta > Magnoliopsida > Poales > Poaceae > Triticum > Triticum dicoccoides. Next base: position 31,049,517 of record NC_041391.1, read on the forward strand.
TAAACTAGCGTAGCTTGCACGGCGGCACGCCACGCCCGTTGATACGTTGTGTTTATACATATCATAAAGGGCATTGTTGTATTTGTAACGATAGAATTGTCCATGGCTAGAACCCAGAAAGAGTATATGCGATGAGTCAAGTAATAAAAGATGGAAAAGGATACATTTATTGCAGCTATGCATGATACATACTGATGAACGGAAGGATGCACGCTGATACATTATTAATAAGGTCTACTTATATTGGCATCATATATACAGTCCATTCTACGAAGCGTACAGTAGATGATGATGCAACTGCATGAAAGTAAATGATTGTAGACCGCCCTACTTGAGATAAATCATCCTAGTGTAGCCCCCTGCAGGATTAGTGCATGTAATGAAGGACGCGGATTTTTGGGACATGGTGCCACGCGAGGATGAAATCTGGGCAGTCCATGCATGCTGCGAGATTAGCACTTAATATAGTGAATTAATGAATACCGAAATGATACAATAGTTAATTTGATGAATACGCGTATGTGATAGGCATCTTAAATGGACTGGTGGTCTAGACACTGATTGGCATTTAAACATGTCTGACTCACCTGTTGTACATCTTGAATGGCACTTAATAAGTGTGGGCCTGTTGTTTTTGCCGTGGTTTGTTTTGCCTAAGCTCATTTTGTGTCCGTATAACAAGAGGAGATAGCTCCAGCGGAAACAGATGCTAACAGGTTAGCCTATCGAGACTCTACTTGATCCTTCTTTTGTTTATTTGATCGCTTCAAGCTGTGCCCTATTCTGCTTCTTTTGTTTATTTGGTTACGGCTTGATCCTTCTTCATCTTGTGCTTCCTGGATTAGTGAGTACTCAGTACTGTGTGGCTTATGCGTTTGCTTAGCTACCCTGCGCAAGTCTCATTGATACTTATGTTTTGTTTTGATTATAAACTTGTTTTCTCCACACAAATGCAGCAATTAATACTTCCTGGGTGTCCTGATGGGCTGCAGGACAGTCATGGGTGGATTGATGGGGGTGCAGGCCGGTATTAATTTTCCTTTGTGATCAATTAAATGGCTGTTGGTAGTAGGATATTTATTCCCGTTTAAAAAAAATCCATTTGGAGAATAATAATAAAGGAAACCATGGCACTTTCTGGAAATCCTGATCCCTGTTAGCTGCACATCGTTATCTTCTGCATAGCAAGTGCATGCAAGAATTTTTGTCACTACGTGCAATTTCTGCTCGTTAGTTGGTATCTCGCTCCTCACATGCAAGACTGCAGTGTAGACCCATCGTCAACCTACCACTTGAAGAGGCAACAGGACAAGCTAGGTCGCAATGGCATCAAGCTTTCCCGACAGCCATTCACAATATTGATGTTGGAGGAGTCAGTGAACTATTCTACATCTCCATGTTTTTTCAAAAGAAGCTACATATCTCCATGGTTGGGTTCAGCTAGCTATGCAGACGAACAAAGTCGCAAGAATTAGAACTGCGGGGTGGATAAAGGATGGTCTGCATGTTGCATTTAAAAGATGATGGGTGCCTTCACGTCCTGTCAGTCATTTACAATAAACGAATGGAGCCAGGCTGAAAAAGTTTCCGCTGGTCCCGTTGTTTAAAAACTGACATGCTGTCGTGCCAGAACCCAGTCCACACCGTGTGCTACCTCGCGGGTGGCCGTTGGGGCTAAGATGCTGGCCACGAGCAGAGTTCAATGCGTGTGTTGCGTCGCGGGGCACGGCTGCATGTGTCAGCTGGGAATACGCGTCTATACCGTTTGCTATACGCAGAGGGGAGATCATTATACGACGGAAGTGTATTTAATTAGCACAAATTGTGTGGCAGCGTGTGGCGTGGATACCGACCGCGCGTGATGGCATGTCCACTCGTGATTATTCGATGTAATGAAGTGCTAAAGAGCTTTTGCAAATTCCTGTACCCATCCAACGGGTGGCTTTGCTCCTGTGTATGTAATGATGAGATCCTCATTGTGAGGACATCAGGGTTACATGCGAAGAGGTACCACATCACATAATTATTGCATATTTTTGACAAGATTATAGTTTGTCTTGCAAATTCATTCTGTTGGGTACTTGCTTGCTGGTGAGCCATGTTAAATTGTCATACTCGGTTCATGCTTTTTCTTGTGTTGTAAAAAGCCTTTTCTTCACCACTTCAAGTGTGTAGTAGTTGTAGCCGCGCCTTCTTGATACGTTATGATGTATGTATAACTTAAGGTTATTAAATAAATTGTTTTGTCCAAAGTAATTTAGAGACGAAAATATCAATCTTTTATGCAAATTTCAGTTTGGTCTGTACATAGCAAGGGACCATCCACCAAGTTGAAACAAACAACCAACATTGCCGAAAATAAGGAACTTGAGGACGGTGCTTCTATATAAAATTTAATAAACTTTCATATTCCAAAAAAAAACAGTTAACTAAAATTTACATCTGATCAGAAGTACACGGTAAAAAAAATCAAAAAAATCAAGTGTTTGATCATCACTAAATCTTTAATGCGCGTTTCATGGAAAAAAATTGAAGACAAAATAATTTAGCCGAGAAAAAAACTACTTCAGATCACAAAAGGATACTCCAAATAAACAAAAGAACACCGGATTGTTTTAACCTTCATATTGAGTCGCTAGCTTGCCAACTGATCGAAGATCGACTATTAGTACCATGCATCTGTTGGTGCATTTCGGTGAAGCATTGTTTGTGTTGCAAAAAAAACTTTGTGTTGACATTTTGCTCCTTGTTTGATTATTGATAAGACCCAGAGAATGAAACACACATGTTGTGGTTTTTTGGTGGTTTTCAATGACTTATTGTACATAATATATAAAATTATAATGTGTTGATTTTTTATTTCTTCACTTAATCTTTCTTTGAGTTTTAGAAGAGGTGTAAATGAAATGACCAAATGGTAAAACTTTATCACATGAGCCGACTAGGGTTACATTTTACGTTTTGCTGACGGAGTTCATCCTGGTCTCTAAAATCTACAACGCATCGATCTGAAATTTTGTATTAACAGAAAAATAACTGGATTATTCACGTTGATGTCGATCAGTTATTCATTGTCAGGCTAAGTTGGCTTACATTGAAATATATATGAAACATAAAGACTACATGAGAAGAATCTTTGTTTGGATGTTTAAACCTGTATAAATTGCCACCTACGGCTTACCTTATTTACCATATGAAATCTATAGAAAACTAAAATACATTTCTTTATTTTGTAACCGAAGCTTTTGATTTTTATAGGAGAGCTTTTGTTCTTGGTAAGTATGTGTACAGAAACAGAGACACTTGATATATGTACTTTCCCTACAATAGTTAACATCAATTTCAAATGTTTGGATTTTTCAGAAAAAAATCATGTTGAGGTTGATTCGTTATTCCCGCAAAAAAAAGAAGTTGATTCGTTGTTCATTGTCGGGCTAAGTTGGCTTACCTGAAATATTGATACGAAGCATACTCGAGAACCACCTTTTTTTTGCGAATGCACTTCTTTATTGTGAACTTACTGTTAATTTCCTTATGTAATATTTTTATTTCGTTTATAGGAGTGGACTCTAGGGATACTACTAATTGATTAAGTAATCAAATTGTTGTATCAATTCTTTTCTTTAATGGATCATTTTGCATTAATCATTTTGTCAAACGTTATTCTTTAATCTTTTTCTTTAGTTTTGTTTCACTCCTGTAAGAAACTCTTGTATTGTAAGTTGTAATGTAAGAAAGAGCCATTATACCAATTCAGAATTTCTACTAGAAATGACGAATGGTTAAAAAAAGTTCTATCATGGCCATGATCAACAGAACACACATTGTGTTCTTTGCCATCTCAAGATGCTGGAGGGGACGTGAGGTGCGAGCGGAGAAGATGAGGCGAGAGGGAGATAAATCCCGGCGGCCAGAACCCCAATTCCATTATCGGACCAAGCATGGGGTGGTGCCAATGGCGGAGCTATGTGTATAGCTGAG
>NC_041391.1:31053830-31205894 GCF_002162155.2 Triticum dicoccoides
CTTTTGATGTCCTACTCTCTGGTAGGCCAATCTGTGTGAGATAGTATAGCCACCATAAGCCTACGGGGATAAATATCAGATCACCAAATCAAGAAGGTAACTTGAAAGGAAAAACCGAAGCACTCACCAGCAAGTCGTGCATTTCAGTGATCTCTAAAGTTCTGCACTATCTGCAAAGCATGATAACAAAAGACAATTTCAGAATCTGTAGATGTTGATACTGACGTTTGGTTGCCCTTATACCTAGCCTGTAACACCAGGTATTTTCTTAGAGATTTGGTATCTTTATGTCACAAACAGTAAGGATATGTCACAATCTTTTTTTTCAGAATATCTGATCGCTGATTGGTCTCCAAAGATCATTGTGTGGACGCACCAGGTGCTCGTCGTTGGAGCAAGCTACCTCCGATGAATGCATGTGCCAAATACCAAAAGCAACAGTATACAACACCTTGGTTGGGATCCCTGCAATGCAGCTGCTTTTCAAGAAATGCCCAATAATAAATGGAACAACCAAACTGGTTTCTTCAGGCAAATTGCCACACGATTCTCTAAGTCTCCAAAAGCAAAATCAGAACATAACACCAACTACCTTCACATAACAGAGATGTTTCTCTAGAAACCTTGATTCAACATATAAAGCAGGAAAATGTTCAGAATAACTTAAACGGAAGTCTTGACAAATACTCCCTCCGTTCCATATTACTCGTCGCTGATTTAGTACAACTTAACAAATAACAATAGTTCAACTCAAAAGGAGGTATAAAATTCCATGTCTTATAACTTATGTCAGCAATGAAGTTGGTGGGCTTCTTTCATCGGCTACTAATAATGAAAGAGGCCAGCTCAACTTGTTGACGGCTCAAGTGATAAAAAATTAGCCATAAAAACAAGGGTGAGTGAATTGGACAGCATAAAATTTAGGTAGCCGCATGCTGAATCCATGTTGAGGAAGATTCAGAGAGTGTTGATCTGAAACTTAATCTCAACTCTATGTAAATTAACAACTTCAAGTGTTGAACTTGAAAGTAAACAAAAGACGTAAGCACATAGTGCCACAGAGGTCGAATATGTAATCCCTACAGGCCAACACTTGTGCTTGATCATCCAGAGTTTGGTTCAACACCTCCACACCTGCGAGATTAATGTCGATCAGCTCATGCTCACTGCTCTGCCCCGGTACTCCGTTGTAGATGCTGATCAATTTAGGGACGCAGAACCTGTTGGCCCACAGGTAAAGCACGCTGTTGTCCATATATAAGCGACCGGCACTTGCGAGCGCTGAAAAAGCCTCGCCACCTTGGGCGGCGCAGTGCCATCCAGAGGTGAAGGGAGCTTGACGACACAGAGGTGAAGCCGAAGGTTAATGGGTGATGGTAATACATGGTTGAAGTTGTTTGACGAAGCTGTTGGTTGTATGTGCAAGTAATCAGCCGTGAAGAAAATGAGGAACATCTTTCCTCTGCCTCCTCTGCGTCAGCCGTGAGCCCGTGACACGGGAAGGTGCCAGCAGCCCGGGCAGAGTCAGGTCGAGGAACGGGCTTCGTTGGACAGCCAGAGGCGCGAGGCGGACCAGCGGGGCTGCCGTGGCATATGCGGGCTCGAGCTCGAAGCACCGGCCGATTGTTAGGCTCGAGGACACCGGCGCATGGTCCTACGCTGCCCCGCCCCGCGCTCACGCCATGGCCCGCTATGATGCTCCGCCTCGGCGACCTCTTGACGCCGCGGAGGTCGTGGGCGGCTGGGCGCTGCTGGTCATCGTCCACCTACACAACCTCGCCACCGCCCTCCCGCACTGCACTCGCGTCACGGCCCGCTCATGCATGATGCTCCGCCTCGGCGAGCTCAACGCGGTTGTCCCCTGACGACGCGCGCGAAATCATGAAGGCCCACGACACGTCCTTCGCGTCCTCCAGGCCTGTGACATTCACAGTAGATGGCCTCATCTATCGTCGTGTCCTGCGGCGACGCATGCATGGCGGCAGCTTTGCAAGATATCTACCGTCGAGATCGTCCTCCGCTCCCCCACATCCAGTCCAGTCCTTCGCCCATCCACGAGGAGGTGCTCGGCCGCCGCCTCCGCTCCATCGTGGCGGGCTGGCGGCGTCGGCTTCGTCTTCGCCGGAGAACCTGACTGAGCAATTAGGACTTAGGAGTTAGGACATAGGCTTAATTACGTCGCTGACTCCATGTGTGCGCCATCGTCGGTGCCGGTTCAAGCATCGGGACACATACCTGCATGCTTGGTCTTGGCGGCATCAGAGAGCGCAAGCCTGTGGTCGGCATACATGACGGCGGCGACGGCGCGTCGGCATGCGAGGCGCCGGCCGCCGGGCAGAGAAAGAAGGGAGCAACTTCCAGCCGGACCTCCTGGGCCTGGCCTACGCCGGGAAGAGGGACGCCGTATCGGACGGCCTGCAGGCGGCTCCACGGCTGGGGTGGAGTTGGGGAGGGTGGCTGCCGAGTGGGCAGAAGAGCGGAGGTAGTTACGCGCCCGGCTGGGATAGACAAGGTGAAGCGAACATCGTGCCATGCAGACCAGTCAAGGTGGTGATCTATATATATAGAGGCGTCCATCTATGAAGAAAGATACAGACTCTTGAGAGTGGCGTTTTGGCACCTAGGAGCATATGCTCCTGTTTTTCAAAATGTGTTTTAAACGTATTTTGAAATGTCATAAAAAATTTCCCCTGCATGATAGGCGGCAACCGCTCATTGGAAAGAAGACACGGCCACCCACCGCCCATGCATGCATGCACTCAACAGCGAAATCTATCACGTCACGCAACTATAGCCCCTGCATGCCTACCCAATTCCTCCTCCAGACAGACTGCTCGGTTGACCTAGAATAATATACTTGTTAGGAATAAAATTAATTAGGATTAATTGTAATTAGAACCGTCATTAGACGGTTGTGTGTGTCCACCGCCTCTCCTGCTCCGTGCGGACGCCTGTGCCCGTACGGACATGTCTCTTTGTAATTACCGCCTTAATTAGCGGCTGTTGGGAGGGTATATGTACCCCAATCATCATTAATGAAATCCAGAGATTCATTCTCAGTCAGTTTGCTTTAACACGTTATCAGCACCTTGCCCTAACAGAGCGATTAGGCCAGACCTCCTCGACGCCTCGCGCGATTCCCAGCGCTGCCGGCGTTATCTCGCGCGGCGGACTGCAGCATCGAGTCTTGCGCGGATGGCGACATTAGTCACGGCGGCGCCAGCGTCTGCCCCTGTACTCACGATGACGACTCCATCCAGCGCGCACGGCTTCAGCATAGGAGAATTTCAATCGCTGCCGATTCGATCAACCACAACCCTTCCATGGCAGGAATCAATGGACATGCTTCTGCAGAAGAGGAAAACTGGATCAGGAGATTCTTCAATTTGTTTTTGTCTTCTTGCAATCAATCACAGATCTAACAACTGTTCTGTTTTGAAAATCGTTTCACCTGGCGTATGCTCGTAGTGAGATGGATTGATCGCTACTCTAACAGAAAGAGGAAGAAATCCTCAATCAAGAAGAAGAATCAACATCAAGAACAAGATTAGAAGATGACGAACAAACTTTTTGTTCACATTTTTCCCTTCTCCATCGTCCACTATGACAATCTCGTCGTCCATCGCAACTACCATCAACAAAACATCCAGAGGAAACAAGGGAAGAACCCCCGCCGTGCGTACCTCCGCATTTGGCGACGACGGCGTCCTCCACCACACGGCGCATAGCCGGCACGCAGCCCGGCCACCGCGCACATCCACCCCGTAGTTGCACGCCTCCCCTACAGGCAAGGGCGCACAGCCGGCACGCGGCGCATCGGCGTCCTCCTGAACGACTTCAGTCTCGCAGCAGCGGTGGCAGCAGAACGCGGCAAGACGCCGGCGAGCGTTGTCCCTAAGCAGTCAACAATGGCGATGGTCTCTGAATGGCCATCAGCCCAGCACGCACGCACAAGAGATGAGATTGGGAAACCTTATCCAATCGGAATATTTGCATTTTGCTCCTTCTATTTTATCTACTAACAAAGAGGACTTATATTTCTCACTCAAGCCCTCAGGCTTTGTTTCGGTATGCAAAGCAGCCTTGGAATATATATGCTAATCAAGTTATCATCTATCAACTTCTACATAAGACATATCTTTGTCTTTACTGCAAATATTCCCTATGGCATGCATTTTTGTGACAACAATTATGAATTTGCAATACAAATCATTTATTTTATTTTGCAAATCTTTATGAAATCCAAATAAGAATTATAAATTGACATACTTTCTTATGACATGCCTAAATTTTATTTGTGAATCACAAGGTAATGGTGGCATCTACTGCACTATTTGCAGATTATCCACAATTATTGTGAGGTCTACGTCTTGTCATTTTGATAAGATGACTACCTTCGAAGTGCTCTTCCAAATATTAATATTATATGTGACTACCTCAAGATATCATAAGGTAATACTGGCATCTACTGCAAATTTTGCAGACTATCCACTACATTTAGTATAACATAAGGTAATAGGATTTGTAACATCTACTGGCAAAAGTCAGACTATGTTTTCTATTACTGTGAGATCTACAACATATTGGTGATTATCTTCAAAGTGTTATCCTATAAATTGAGGTCTACACATATGGTTGTAAAGCATCAGCTATTCCAAAATTTACTCCTCTGAAGCAATTGTTGTTGTTCACTAAAATTCTTTACTATCATAGTAAATTCATGCATGATCATTACATGTTGAACGATATTATCTACCAATATCAAATTCAAGCCTCATTTTGCTTGAATAACTTGCAGAGAATTGCGCAAATATATGCATACCATGGTAATTACCTTCTATTATATTGGTTAAATACATGGCAGTTGAGCATATGTCACTATTTCTAATTATGGTTTCGTCCATTCGTCAAGATGGATACAATGAATTTATTGCAACGATCGAGTGTCTCAAACACGGTTGCAAGATCCACATCACATTATGGTTATTATTTACATGGTACCTAACCAATGTTAAAATTACAAAGTCCATGTTTTGGTCGTGACTCTAAAGTCACACATTTTTCCTCAAGAAAGAAGCCCAAAACATTAGCAACGATTTCATCGCATGCACTTGAAGGTGTACACCCCATGTTCACCAAGCATCACCTTGGTGGATTGTGCTCAACAAGATCATTTCATCCATATATATCTTTTACTCCAAGAAGTAAATTAAATAATGCATGATCATTTCATGTAACACATGGCTATTCTATTGATAGCTAAATATGCACATACGGAATTTATATGTCACCAACCTCACTTAGTTCTCAAACTAAGTACATAATGGATGAATATTTATTCATCTCAAATATTTTACTTAAGAGAAACATGCTGCCATCAGCACATCGCGAATGATCACCCATTCATGTTTCAAGACCTCAAGTCTATCGCAGATCACAATTCTGTCATTTAATCAACTTCAAGTTGAGATCAATGATCAAATATTTTCATATGTAAATCTGGTTGAAAAAGCCCTTAATACCCTTTACATGCTCATATGATGGTACTACCATTTTCCATGACGAAGAAACATGGAATTTCTTCAAATCATCAGATTCACCCAACGGGTTCTATTCTATTATTTGAAATTCTTGCTAGTACTTAGTATTTTGTGCAACTTCATGGTCGCAAAATAGAACCATGTGAAATTAAAAAGTAAAGTGGAGGCTAAAAGACAACCGAAGATAGAATTACCTCTTAATAGGAATAAATCATTTTCAAATGATCACAAAGACAAATCTCCAGTTTGTCAAATGTGTGGTTATACAAACATCATACCTATGATTACCAAATCCTCAAATATATGGTCAAACCACACCACAAATTTATTAAAAGGCTAATAAGTTCAATGGGATAAATTTGCAAATAACAACTGAATTCTGGTAAAGGATTGCTCTCGGATTCTTCATGAGAAGGAGGAACAAAATCTACTGCAGAAAATGGAGGATGAAAACATTTGCACTCAAAAATATCGGGACCTCAGGTAATCTCCTAATTATCCCAATATATTATTAGCCCATACTAGTACTACCACATGTAGTAAAATGTCCAATATCATATCCATTGGATACAATATTCGACAAATTTGAATATATGTTTCAATTCATACTCAATATTGTTGCGTACACAATGATTTTCTAAGTATTAATAAATTAAATATTATGCTTGATAGACTACTTAGCCATCCTGGTTTGGGGATCATTAGAAAATTGTTGACAATTCGGTTGGTCACAACTTAACAAGTTGCAAAATATTCCCCATATCATCAGATGATATGTGCACCACATGTGCCATAAGGGAAATCAGTTTTAATGAACTCTCACCTTAAAATTCTAAATGAGCCACTTATTCTTCCTTGAACACATTCAAAAGATATATGTGGAATGTTGAACCATTATCTGGGGTAATTTAGACACTTCATGGTACTCATATACACACTCATAAAATGTTTTTAAGTGTGTCTTATCACACACAACCATGATCCTACCCAATAAATTGCTTAACTTATCAAAGTAGGAGCAAATTCTCCTGAACAAAGGATAAAACCATTCGAATGGACAACGTCATTGAACTTATTTCACGAGAATTTTCTGATTACATTCAGTACCCTATGTACATGCCCGGAATGGTTTAACTAAATTTATTATCAAAGATAGTCAAATAAATTACATGGCCACTTTTAAAGAATTGTAAATTTACTAGCCTCTTGCTAGACAAATACGGCCTTACACACCATAAGTATGATCTAAATCATACCAACTGCATATCATACTGCATTCCCCTTGTAGTAACTAAGTGGAAATCAACAAAGTATTTCCCATCTGCGATAATTCGGTTACATACCGATATCACCACTCCAGCATACATCAATGGGCACTCACAGAAAATTAGGGATCTGTGTGAGGAATAACAGTTTATCTGTCAATCAAAATTATTCATAGCCCGTATGCTGATTGCATCAGCAAGAAGGATATTTTCCGGCATTAGGGGGAGATACGTACCACAAAGAATGCCGAGAAATAAAATAAAAAATGTTATTGACATTCAATCCTTATATCCACGTAATCAAATAATCTGAACTAGAAGTTTAGAGAATCATAAATTTGCAACACATTGCAAATCTGCCACATACATTTACTGATGACAAGGTGTCACTAAATTTTATATTCTTGCAGTAATGTGTCAGAAAGAGTGGAGGTACCTAATAGACCACTCTTCTCCCCAAATGAGAGAAAGAGGGGGAGAAAATCTGAGAACACGAGATATAACTTCTCATATGCTTCCGCGGAAACAGAGGAAATCAAAACCTTAACCAGTAAATGTAATTCAACATCAAGTTGAAAGACACCTCACTGGATGCTCATCATCCAAAGCCCGACATAAATGTGCACAAATGTTTTGGTGCCGGGACATCGAAACGCCTTGACCCCATTTGTTATAGGAAATCACAAGGAGTTAAAAAGGAATAAATATATTACCCACAAACTTCAATGATTCCATCAGAATCATATAAACTAAAGACTACATTTGTCGACATATATTTCTTCTCAAATTGCTAAACCTTTTGGGCCCCGAACCAAAATCCATGGTAGAGTGCCTCTTGCACTCATATTGGTTCACATAAAAGGAAGCAAGTAATGAAGAATAGTACTCGCTTTGCAAACGAGTGGTATTTACCGCAGTAATACCCACTCCTCATAAGTATCTTCCATATGGAATACTAAAAACTTCTCATTCATAGACAAAGTCAATGAGGTGGTGAGAAAGCGAGGCTTGTAGCAAAAGGGTTCACGCAGAGACCCGACATCGATTACGATGTCATACCCGCTTGGTATGAGTGGAATTATGTTTCGATACTAAATATCATTGGCAATAATAATAATAATAATAATAATGTCCATGCAGTTGATGGATGAAGTGGCTACATACTCATATGAGTCACTCATTTCAGAAATCTCTATTGAAGTCCCTGAAGGGCTTATACTTCCGAATCCAAAAGCAAATCGCAACAAGTTTTGTGTAAAACTTCATAAGTCACTCTATGACTTGAATTAGTCGAAAATCATATGGTACTACCGACTAAATGAGTTCCTTCTTCAAAAGGACTACTCAAATAATGATGATTAATTACATGTTTAACAAAGGAATCAATTTGATTTCCTTTCATGACCTCAATGTATATCCATGACCTCATCATCAATGTCTATACAAGACCTAAACATGCACAAAATCATCTCAAGACGGAAAATTTGGATTCAAGAAAATTTAGCTTAAGTTTACAACTTGAGCGTTCTCTCAAGAAATGCATATTAGTCTACATATATCCGAAACATATATGAGAAGTTCAATGTGGATATATCATACCAATAGAAGTACATATATGGTCATACTACCCTGATCGGATACAAATCTATTTATACCTAGGGGTGATAATGAAGTGATATCAGGACCTGAAGTTCTTTATCTCACTAATACCGAAGCACTCATATAACTGCAAACTACGTCAGGCCTGACACTATACTTGCTATGTTTGTTCAGAGTGCAGCCCCAACAAAAGGTATATGGTTGATATAAGGAATATCAACTTCTATCTCAAGATCACAATAAATCTTGGACAATTCCATCAGGAAAATCAAGATATGACCATGATATGATATAATGATATTGGCTACTTATTGATCCCAAAAATGACATATCAATGACTGAATTGACTGGAATAGCCTTCTTATGGAAGTCGTCTAAATATACTTTAATGGCTACTTTCACTTATCATTCAGACATAATTCTTTTATCTAACAGCATTGCAAAGTATGCATGACTCAGTAGCATGATTAACCACACTCAAAGTCATGTGGTTGAGATTCATTTGAATCACATAACTTGATTTATCAAGATACTACCACTTGTGTTACTCAATACTTACATGTTATATGAAGAGCAATATCATAAATCACATTGCTTGAATTTCTTATCCTCACGAATTATAGAAAAGTGAGACAACAGTTTGCAAATAAAATACTGTGAAAATCCAACAGATTATTCAGATTGTCATGATCATGTCAATGGAACTGGTATAACATATCCTCTAGATTTGCAAAGTTCAGGGGGAGTAATCTCCCAATATAACATGTTAACAATCATCAGATTGCGTATATTGTACTCTTTTTCCCTTCATGAGTTTTTCCCTAATGGTTTCTCATAAAAGTTTTTTAATGAGACAAAATAACACAAGTGTCCATATATGCCATTTTTTCCTTATGTTTTTCCCACTGGGTTTTAAAGGAGTTTTCAATGGCATATCATATTGCACTCTTTTCCCTTATGAGTTTTATCTGATAGTTTCTCATAATGGTTTTTAATGAGGCAATATCCTCTCAAAGATGATATGTCATACTTCCTATTTTCCATACCGGGGTTTTTAAAGGAAGTACTCAAGACATATTAATTGTTCTCTAAAATCATCGATGGGTTTTCTCCTTCAAAGGTTTTTCTCATATGAGTTATCAAGAGACAATGATCATTATATGTTGCATCATTTTCTCCTTATTATTTTTCTCACTGGGTTTAAAGGAGTTTTAGCAACATATCTACACTATTCTTCTCATATTTTTCCCACAGGGTTTTTGGAGAAGACTTTAAAGACTATACGATGGATTTCTCAAGATGATGCAAGGAGCAGGCATTGTACAAGGGGGAGTGTTAGGAATAAAATTAATTAGGATTAATTGTAATTAGAACCGTCATTAGACGGTTGTGTGTGTCCACCGCCTCTCCTGCTCCGTGCGGACGCCTGTGCCCGCACGGACATGTCTCTTTGTAATTACCGCCTTAATTGGCGGCTGTTGGGAGGGTATATATACCCCAATCATCATTAATGAAATCCAGAGATTCATTCTCAGTCAGTTTCCTTTAACAATACTGAATAAAATCGCATGTGCACCCCAATGTGTATCCTGCCATATCCCCCAGTAAATGACATGGCACGTTTCGATTGGCCGAGTTTTCACTGATAGAAAAAAAATCAAAAAAACCAGATAAAAGGATCCTAGCTAGGTTTAGTATATTTAGAATACTCCATGCACGGTTTCAGTACAGCACACGGCAAACTCTCGAGCCCAAGACTTGCGAAGTAAGGAGTAGCACGTTGAGAGGAAGACGCAAGGCGGCGAGGAAGCGGATCCTGCGCTCGAGGTCGCGCACGCCAGGAGGGCTCGCGCCATCGCTACTGCTGCGATGCGGGGCTTGGCAGGTGCCGCTGCGACGACCGCGGCGCTTGTGAGCACCCGCGGCAGGGTGCTCCCCACCGACGTTGAGGCCGGCGTGCTCTCCTCGATCCTGCAGGTACGTAGGGATTTGAGCATATTGTAATGAGATGGCCAAGCCTTTCAATTTGAAGTGCTAACTTTGTTGCATGGAAGAACCGTATTGTAAAATAAGTTGATCTAATTTTTTTTTACGTATAGAAGTTGATCTGAGTTTGCAATAGTGCATTTCTGCTACTAATTAAATCCGACATCTTCATAATGCTCTGGTCCTGCCTTATGTGTCTCGGATGGTTGCATCATGGTGTGTATCTTAACTGTTCTGGACATGCTCTAAATGTTGTAGGAGTAGTCTGCAAAAGTAGTGTATACATAGCTAAAAAGTTGTGGAATTCTAGCTGAATTTCGGGTCAGCCCTGGGGCACCCAATGGGCCAGCGAGGCAACATGGTTTTGTCCGAATGGGTCGACCCGTGGCTCCTAAAATTGGCCTTGAGACCATTGGTCCAGGCTGACACATTCCCATCTTGACTCCAAATACTGGTATTTTGTCATTGGCCCCCCGCAGAATCCGTCTAGCTCTAGCTCCGTCACTGCTTCTGCCAATGCGAAAGCTTCTATGCAGGCCACAGCCTCGAGAGTCCAAGGGTCAGGGTCGCCACTGAAGATGACCGTCGAGTCCTCCTGATAACGTCCATCTCTGTTACGGCACACCAACATCTCCTTTCTTCTTATTCCTGGACACATTTATCTTTGTCGTGTCCGCAGTTTTTTTTTAGAAGATTTCATATCCGCAGTTAGGAGTAGCAGTTTGGTGGGATGGTTTAACCAGAGATTTCAAAATATTCAACCGACAACCAAAAGTCCAAGAAACATCATATGTTTTTTTTCCTGAGATGTAAGAAATATTTTATGTGAGCCTATCAAAACTCCTGTCAAATAGAGCCCACATACACACGACAAACGGAAGGATTGCAGCCCATTCACCACCACCACACAGACACGCTGCCTGTTGCAACCCATCGGAGATACCTATGCTCTGCTCCGTCCGCCGCCGTCGCCGCCATGCTCCGCCTCCGAAGCTCCGTCCTCACCCATCTCCGCCGCTCCCAACTCCTCTCTCTGCCGCCTCCTCTTCGCCCCCGCAGACCCCATTCCCTCGAACCCTAGTAGCTTCGCCGTGGAGGAGTACCTCGTCGGCACCTGCGGCCTCACCCGGCCCCAAGCCCTCAAGGCCTTCACGAAGCTCTCCCACCTCAACTCCCCCGCCAACCCCGACGCCGTCCTCGCCTTCCTCTCCGGCCCCGGCCTCTCCGGCACCGACGCCGCCGCCGTCGTCGCCAAAGAGGCAAAGACCCGCGGCTACTCGCCGCCAAAGTGGACTACTTGAAGAACACCTTCGGGTGGTCTGCTGCTGAGGTGGTCACTGCTTTGTCTAAGGCTCCGACGCTGCTCAGGATTTCTAAGGACATGCTACAGCGCAAGTCCGAGTTCCTGCTATCTGAGGTGGGGTTGGAGCCCATGTACATTGCTCATCGACCGATAATTACTTGTCTTAGCCTGGAGGGCCGGGTCAGGCCCCGGTACTATGTTCTCAAGTTCCTCAAGGAAAATGGATTGGTAGATCGCGAGATGAGCTTCTATACTGCAGTCAGTATGCCTGAGAAGTATTTCATGAACAAGTACATATGCCCTCACAAGAAAGCCGCACCACACCTCGCTGAGGACTATGCGACCGCTTGCATAGGGGAGATACCAACTAATTTCTTGTTTAGATGAACCAGGAACAGGCTATGAAAATTCGTAACGTGTGTATGGCGCAACAAAGTTTTCACTCTGCGTAGGAAGTCGGTAACTCCTGCCTCGTTGTTTTATGCCTAACTGGACGCGGGCTATCTTTTGTAGTGTGTTTTTTACATGCCAGTTTGCTCATTGCTGACTTTTGATGTAACTGATAATTTGATTCCTAAACACTGATATGCTGTTTGTTGTCATTCCTTAGAGAAGATATATGTTATGACCGGACAGACTTATGCCCGTAGGAGGCTCATCGGGCAGGTTTAGTTAGGGGCTTGGTCCACAGGTAAGACTATTTTGAGAATTAAGCAATAAGAAGAATTCTATTGCCCGGCTCCCAGAGGAACCGGGCCCTAACCCTAGCCGCCTCCCTCTCTCAGCCGCCGCCTCCCTCCTCTCTCATCGCGACGGCGCCTGTGCGCAGGCCGCCGCTCCCTCGCCCCTCTCAGCCCCTGGTCTTCCCCTACAACCTAAGGAGCAGGACCGGTAGGACCCTGGGTTCTACCAATTTGGTATCCAGAGACTCCGGTTCGATCATGTCTTCATCAACACCCACGCCACCGCTGCCCATCGGCACCACCGCCTTGCTGTCCGCTCCCCCGATGACCACTGACGGAGCGCCGACCCTGCCGGGGCCGATCACCACAGCGGGTTCCCCAACGCCGCCGACTCCAGTCACCTCCGCGCCGTCGACGACCGCCGTCGTCACGCCGGAGCAGGTCACCACCACGCTGCGGGATCTCGTGACAGCCTTCCAAGGACTCCATCTGTACCTGGCAGGGTCGTACGCACCACCGCCGGCTGCGCCGATCGCCGCCTACGGCCACCCCGCGTTGTCGTGGCCGTCCTAGGGCGCTCCCGCAGGCCACGGGCCCCCGCTGCTGCCGTTCCAGGCGGGCCACCCTAGCGGACCGCCCTCGCCGCTGCTGCATCATCATCAACCACCAGCCGCGGCCCCTCTTTGGTTGTAGTGGCCCAGTACGGGCCCCGCAACACTCGTCGCGCCCGTCCAACCCCCATCGCCGACGCTGCAACCACCGGCGCCACCCCTGCCCGACTCGAGGGCGCCCTCGTAGGCCGGCCTGCCCATCCATCAGGTCCGGTTCCCGCCCTCCCCGTCGCCAATACCAGCCTGGGCGGCTGGGTCTTCGCCATCACCGGTCTACACCACGGCTCCCGAACAGCCGACCCCATTCCCGCAATTCGGCGGGCCATCCAGCTCTGCGGGTCACTACCCGGAGTACTCCGACTAGGCGTCACCGGCCGCCCTGCTCCGCTCCTCCGAGCCAGCTTGACACGGCGCTCCGGCACAGACACCGCCGCGGTTCGCCAAAATCGACTTCGCCACCTATGACGGCACGGAGGACCCCCTTAACTAGCTCAACCAGTGTGACCAGTTCTTTCGCGGGCAGCGCACCCTCGCATCAAAGCGTACCTAGCTCGCCTCCTACCACCTCCGCGGCGCGGCACAGACATGGTATTACGCCCTCGAGCAGGACGAGGGTGGCATGTCCCCTTGGGAGCGCTTCCGCGAGCTCTGCCTCCTCCGCTTTGGGCCTCTGGTCCGCGGGAGCTGCTTGGCGGAGCTGGGCCGCCTTCCCTTCACCTCCATGGTGCAGAACTTCGCCGACCGCTTCCAGGCCCTGGCGTGCCATGCATCGGGCGTGACGGCGCAGCAGCGGGGCGACCTCTTCATCGGTGGCCTCCTGTATCACATCCGCGTGGACGTGGAGCTTCGCGGACCTCAGGATCTCCAGACTACCATGTACTACGCCCACGCCTTTGAGTGTCGCGCCCAGGCCATGCAGTCGGCAGCCCCGGCTCGAGGATGCCGACAGGCCGCCCGGCAGCCCCCGGCGCCGGGCCGGCCAACCCCGGCCGCTCCAACGACTACCACCCCGGCCGCGACGCGGCCCTTCCGTCGGCTCTCTCCGGCGGAGTAGATGGAGTAGTGGCGCCAGGGCCTCTGCTTTAACTGTGACGAGCCCTATACGCCGAGCCATGTCTGCCCGCGCCTCTTCTACTTGGAGACAGCCGACTACATTGAGGAGGACACCCTGGCTGACGGGGCCGACGCACGGCCGCCCCAGCGGCTGCTAAGGCTGCACCCGCGGCCGCCCCGGTGACGACACTCGTGGTTTCTCTCCATGCGCTCGCTGGCATCCGCAACGAGCGGACTATGCTTTTGCCTGTGATGATCCACGACGAGCACTTGGTGGCCTTGGTGGAAGCAGGCTCCACCCATAATTTCCTGCCCGAGGCTACCATGCGTCGCTTAGGGCTTCAGTCGACGGGCGGGGAGCAACTTCGGGTCACGGTGGCCAACGGCGATCGTCCCCGATGTCATGGGCTTGCACAGAATGTGCCCATTACCATCGGCGACGAACACTTCTCCATCACCTGTGCGGGCATTGACTTGGGTTGTTTTGACTTCATCCTGGGCGTCGACTTTCTGCAGACCCTCGGTCCCATCCTTTGGGACTTCGACGCTCTGATGATGACCTTCTGGCGGCTGGGCCGCCGCATCAGGTGGGACGGCGTTGAAGGCGCCTCACGGGTGGCGCCGCAGCTTCAACTGGCCGCGGCTACCTCCGAGGCCGAGCACCCACTGTTGGATAACCTTCTCCAGCAGCACGACGACCTCTTCACCGAGCCGCAGGGCCTCCCGCCAGCCTGGGCTTATGACCACCGTATACACCTCCTGCCGGGCTCGGCACCGGTGGCCGTTCGTCCTTACCGCTACCCGCAACTGTAGAAGGACGAGTTGGAGCGGCAGTGCGCACTGATGCTCGCCGCAGGCATCATCCGGATCTCCATATCGCCGTTCACCGCATCGGTCCTCCTCGTCCGCAAGCCGGACGACACGTGGCGCTTCTGCATCGACTATCGCGCCCTTAATGCTCTCACACTTAAGGACAAGTTTCCTATTCCGGTGGTTGATGAGCTCCTGGATGGGGCGCGCTTCTTCACCAAGCTAGATCTCCAGTCGAGGTACCACGAGGTGCGCATGCACCCAGACAACATCTCCAAGACGGGCCGTTTCGGACTCATCACGGCCACTTCGAGTTCTTGGTGATGCCCTTTGGTCTCTCCAACGCCCCGACGACCTTCCAGACTCTGATGAACGACGTCCTCCGGCCCTACCTACATCGGTTTGTGCTCATTTTCTTTGATGACATTCTTATCTACGTCGCTTCTTGGGCAGAGCACCTTCAGCACGTCGCCATCGTCTTCAACGAGCTTCGGGCGCACCATCTTCATCTTAAGCGCTCGAAGTGCTCGTTCAGGATGCTGTTTGTTGCCTACCTCAGCCACGTCATCTCAGCCGACGGGGTTGCCATGGATGCCGACAAGGTGGCGGCCATCGCCGCTTGGCCGACGCCGCAATCGCCGCGGGCCCTTCACGGTTTTCTGGGCCTCGTGGGCTACTACCGAAAGTTTATCCGGGAGTTCGGCCTCATTGCATCACCCCTCACGCGTTTGGTGAGCCACGACGCTTTCGCTTGGGACGACGAGGCGACGGCGGCATTTGAGGCCCTCAAGGGTGCCCTCACAATGGGGCCCTCACAGCGGGGCCCGTTCTTCAGATGCCGGATTTTGACCGCCCATTCGTGGTGGACTGCGACGCCTCCGATGCGGGGTTCAACGTCATGCTTCATCAGGGCGAGGGCCCTCTCGCCTTCTTCAGCAGGCCTTTCGCTCTGCGCCATCTTAAGCTCGCGGCGTATGAGCGGGAGCTCATTGGCCTGGTGTAGGCGGTGCGCCACTGGCGTCCCTATCTGTGGGGTCGGTCTTTCCAGATTCGCACGGACCACTACAGCCTCAAGTTCTTATTGGACCAGAGGCTCTCGACCGCGCCACAGCACCAGTGGATCAGCAAGCTCTTCGGCTTCGACTTCTCCATCGAGTATCGCCCCGGCCATCTTAACACCATGGCCGATGCCTTGTCTTGCTGCGACGCCGACCACGACACCACTGTCGCCGACGCTGAGGGGCGGTCCTCTTCATCCGCTCCAGGCCGACCCTCGGCCTCTTCACCGACATTCATCGGGCGACGGCGATGGCGGTCAACGCCCTTCTTCTTCAGCAGCAGCTGGCTGCGGGTGAGTTGGAGGAGCCTTGGCGCTTCACCGACGGCCTACTCCTCCATGGGCGCCGGGTCTTCGTGCCGGCGCATGACGATCTCCGTCACCAGGTGATGCTACTGGCCCACTCGGCAGGCCATGAGGGTGTGCAGAAAACTCTCCATCGTCTCCGCACCGACTTCTACATCCTTGGTGATCGGGCCTTGGTCCATGACTGGGTTCGGTCTTGTGTGATGTGTCAGCGAAACAAGACGGAGACGCTATGGCCGGCTGGTCTGCTCCAGCCCTTGGAGGTGCCGTCTCAGGTCTGGGCGGATATCTCCATGGACTTCATCGAGGGCCTCCCCAAGGTGGGCGGCAAATCGGTCATTCTCACGATGGTCGACCTCTTCTCCAAGTATGCTCACTTTATCGCGCTCGGTCATCCCTACACGGCGGCGTCCGTGGCCCGGGCCTTCTTCGATAGGATCGTCCGCCTCCACGGGTTTCCCTCTTCGATCGTCAGCGATTGGGACCCCGTGTTCATGGGGCATGTGTGGCGCGATCTCTTCCGGATGGCGGGCGTGAAGCTACGCATGAGCACGGCCTTCCACCCTCAGACGGATGGTCAGTCTGAGGTCGTCAACAAGGTGATTGCCATGTATTTGCGTTGTGTCACAGGTGATCGTCCTCGTGCATGGGTGGACTGGCTCTCGTGGGCGGAGTACTGCTACAACACCTCCTATCACTCCGCCCTACGCGCCACGCCATTTGAGGTGGTCTACGGCCGCCTGCCTCCGGCGATTCTTCCGGTTGATCTGGTCACGTCTTGGACCAAGGCAGCCGGGTACCTTCTGCGGAGCTGCGACGAGATGCTAGCGGAGGTCAGGCAACGCCTCCTTCAGGCCCAGCAGTTGGCCAAGCACTACTACAACGGTCATCATCGAGAGGCGGAGTTCACGGTGGGCGATTGGGTATGGCTGCGTCTTCTTCACCGCTCTACGCAGTCATTAGACCCACGCGCGAAGAAGAAATTGGGTCCTCGCTATGCCGGGCCCTTTGCTGTCCTGGAGCGCTTTGGGAAGGTGGCTTACTGCCTTCAGCTTCCGGCTGGTGCTCGCATCCACGACGTCTTCCATGTGGGGCTGCTCAAGCCCTTCCGTGGAGAGCCATCCGCGGCTCCTCCCGCGCTTCCTCCGACCGTCGACGGGCGTCTTCTTTCTGGACCAGAGAAACTCTTGCAGGCCCAGCTACGTCGAGGAGTGTGGTATGTGCTGATTTAGTGGGCTGGACTTCCGGCGGATGACGCCACTTGGAAGCAGCGCGAGGAGTTCCGCCAACACTATCCAGAGTTTCAGCTCGAGGACGAGCTGTATGCGCAGGCGGGAGAGATGTTATGACCGGGCAGACTTATGCCCGTAGGAGGCCCACCGGGCAGGTTTAGTTAGGGGCTTGGCCCACAAGTTATCTTATTTTCTTGCATCGTGGTTATATATACTAGCTGTAAGACTATTTTGAGAATTAAGCGATAAGAAGAATTCTATTGCCCGGCTCCCAGAGGAACCGGAACCTAACCCTACCCGCCTCCCTCTCTCAGCCGCCGCCTCCCTCCTCTCTCATCGCGATGGCGCCTGTGCGCAGGTCGCCGCGCCCTCGCCCCTCTCAGCCCCCGGTCTTCCCCTACAACCTAAGGAGCAGGACCGGTAGGACCCTGGGTTCTACCAATATCAGTGTGGTCTGCTTTCATGGCAATGTTTATCTAGCATGTTCCCTTTTGACTTCATTGTATTTTCAGTTGCATCATATTACAGTTACTACTAAGTTTGCAGTTCAATGTTCAGTATTTGGATTATTCTTACAAATATTATGACAGTTAGTACTAAAGTTTGCTTAGATATATATTTCTAATGGATGTCTGTTCTTTTTTAACCTTTTGGTTTCTTCCTCCTTTTTTTAGTTTGGCTATTTTCCTAAATACCATAGTTAACCTTTTTTTAGTTTGGCTATTTTCAAATTTCTACATATGAATCAGTGTTATCATTTGCGTCCGCCATTAATTGTCAGAATAAACCAATGGAGGTACCATGTATAACAAGCAAATCTAATGGATGTAGTGTGCCTCTGTTTTGTTGCTTCTGCAGAGCGTCAGCAGATCTGGGCTGCTGTTGCTATTTTTTGTTCTGCTCAGTGACTTAAACTGAGGTGAGTTAACTTGCTTTTCCTGAATTTCATGACCAAGAGCTTAAGGGGGGGATGACAAATGCATTGGATATTTTGTTCAAATAGGAGGGATATATCTAAACATATTGCCACTAGGAAAAAGTCACTATGCTCTTCAGATTCATAACTTCCGTAAACGGGTTTTACTTGATCAAAATTGGAGGTTAAGATAGCTTGATTTTTTTCACTGGGATTAGACTTATGTGTTTACTCAGAAATTCCAGCTAACTATCTCTGAAATAAAATAAAAACGACCCTAATTAGTCTGATGCAAATTTTCTGCTGGACATGTGCACAGAACTTATTCACCATACTATTTCTGAGAAGTATCTCCATACTATTTAACCATCACAACCACAAATGCCAATCTTTCAAGACTCCTCACAGGAAGAAAAATTGGTATAGCAAATCAGGAATATTTATGCATGGAAGGTCACTGCATGCAGATAGAGAGCATTCCTTACTTTATTTACACATATATTATATTCCTTGTGCATGATTGGCATATATGGTTTGTGGGGTCAGTTCTGTCTGGTTGAGCATGTTATTGTATCAGGGGAAGACTGCATTCTGAGATCAATTGACATGTTAATCTGGAACAAAAGAAAATGGCACAAAGCTTGTCAACATGGATATGCTCGACGGCTAGGTAGTTATATAAAATATTGTTATCTATATTTACTGAAGTTTATGTATGTATGTATGTTTGTATGTATGTCAAATTTATCCATTAATTTACATCCTTGGTCCTAGTGGTGCTGCCACTGAAGTAGACCATATGCATTTTACTGAAGTGGGAGTATTGCCAGTTCTCCACTCAGCATAATGTCCCTCTGATATATATGAATCTACTTTTCATTGATGCAACTGATGTACCACACAAGGACAAATACTTTAGTTGTGTACTAGAGGAAAAACATGATTCTTCCATCCTGTGACTGAGTGGTTGTATTCAGAGAACCGCAAAAAAAATCTTACGATTAATTCCTGGAACAGAGGAAGTTAGTACTTCAGTATGAGACAGTTACCACATTTAATGGAAGATGAAAGAAAAAACAGATAATAGCTCAGTTTTTTTCTTTGTTCTACTAATATGCAGTGATATTATGTAAGGTCTGGCCAGATCAATACTCTTTTGCCGTCTGATCAAGATTCAACTGGTGGAGCTGTCAAATCCATGCCTCTGCACACACCTACTGGACAATTTTCCAGGTATAAACACAGTCTCAGTGTGCAATCATGTTTCCTATGCCCTGCACCTCCAAGTAGTATTTTCATTACCGACTTCATGTTATCAAATAGTGCCAACAATAGCCAGGGATCAACTTGTCTGTAAGGCCCTGTTTCACACTCTAGACTCACAAGAACACTTTACTGGTATTCTTATATTTATGGCCTCTATCACACATAGATCTGCCTTATACACTGTATTATCTGTTAGATAATAACGAGAAATAAACGAGACAGAGAGACACGGATTTTTACGCGGAAACCCTTGCGGGAGAAAACCACGGACGCACGAAGGCGCAATCACTATGAGGAGGAGTATTACAAGCACGAGACGACAGACCGTCTGAAGTGCGACTACATGGAGCATATAAGAGGGCAATACATGAGAGTCCTTGGAGGACAAGTAAACGAGTTGTACTCGTACGCGTCGACGTCAACGCAAAGGCCCACACCGGTTGTACTACGTCTAGTCCAACATGGTATAATTTGGATCACAATTTAACAATCTCCACCTTGATCCAAATTCCCTCAAGTAGTCGAAGAAAGTAGATAACTCCATCCAAATCAGCATAAACACCTTGTGCGTCAAAGTCCATAGGACTAGTGAGAAATACCAACTAAGTCTGAGCAAAGCTCAAACTTATTGGTAGGAACTGGCTTTGTCATCATATCAGCAGGATTATTATGAGTACTTATCTTGCATACCTTCAAATTGCCTTCAGCAACAACATCTCGAATATAATGAAATCTGACATCAATGTGCTTTGTCCTCTCATGATACATTGGATTCTTTGTAAGATATATGGCACTTTGACTGTCAGAAAATATGGTAGGGCAAGATGAATCTCCACAAAGCTCGGTGTATAAACCTTTCAACCAGATAGCTTCTTTGCATGCCTCAGAAATAGCCATATACTCGGCATCAGTAGTGGAACAAGCCACAATAGACTGCAAAGTTGCTCTCCAACTCACAGCACAACCACCAATGGTGAAAACATAACCTGTGAGCGATCTTCTCTTATCCAAATCACCAGCAAAATCAGAATCAACAAAACCAACAAGTCCATCTTCAGTTTTCCCAAACTGTAAGTAAGCATTAGAAGTACCTCGCAGGTATCTAAAAATCCATTGAACTGCTTTCCAATGCTCTTTTCCAGGATTAGCCATGTATCTACTGACAACACTCAATGCATAAGATATATCCGGACGAGAACAAACCATGGCATACATAAGTGAACCAACTGCACTCGAATAGGGAACTCTAGACATGTACTCAATATCTGCATCTGACTTAGGACATAAAGCTGATGATAATTTGAAGTGTGCAGCTAACGGTGTACTCACCGGCTTGGCATTGTGCATATTAAAACGACGAAGAACTTTATCAATATATCCCTTCTGACTTAGATATACTTTTCCAGACGGTCTATCTCTGGATATTTCCATGCCAAGTATTTTCTTTGCTGCACCCAAATCCTTCATCTCAAATTCATTACTCAATTGCTTCTTTAGTTCATCAATATCTGACATACTCTTTGCAGCAATAAGAATATCATCAACATAAAGGAGCAAATAAATAGTTGAACCATTGACAGTTTTCAAATAAACACAACTATCATAATTAGACCTTTTGAAACCTTGAGAGAGCATAAAGGTGTCAAATCTCTTGTACCACTGTCTAGGGGATTGCTTCAATCCATAAAGAGATTTCTTTAACTTACAGACAAGCTTTTCTTTTCCAGGAATAGCAAAACCTTCAGGTTGTTCCATATAAATATTCTCTTCTAATTCTCCATGTAAGAATGCAGTTTTAACATCCAATTGTTCAAGCTCAAGATCATGCATGGCAACAATACTAAGTAAAGTGCGAATAGAGCTATGCTTCACAACAGGAGAAAAGACTTCGTTATAGTCAATACCTGGAATCTGGCTATAACCTTTAGCAACTAACTTTGCTTTATATCTTGTCTCATCATTAGGAGAAACACCTTCTTTCCTCTTGAAAACCCACTTGCACCGAATAGGTTTCTTCTCTCTAGGTAATTTTACTAAATCCCAAGTGCCATTCTTTTCAAGTGATTCCATCTCATCATGCATAGCGGTCATCCACTTATTACTATCACCAGAAATAATAGCCTAGGAATATGAAGAAGGCTCAGAATTACCTTCAATTTCTTCTGCAACAGATAAAGCAAAAGAAACAATATTGCACTCTTCAATTAACCTGTCAGGTTTATTAATACCCCGTCTAACTCTGTCACGTGCAAGATTCCAACTTGGTGGAACAATAGGCTGATTTGGAGTGGGAGTGACATGTTCATCATCAACGACGGGTTCATCATGTGCATCAATAATTTCATTACCAGATGTATCACCTGTTTCAATAACATGCTCCACCTGAACAGTAGACTGCTGAATAGTAGGCTGTTGTTCACTCTCAACAGGAACATTAGTAGATGGAACATCATGTAACATAGCAGATTCATTAAAGATAACTTTTCTGCTAATAAAAACCTTCTGGGTTTCAGGATTCCACAATTTAAAACCTTTAACACCAGACTTATAACCAAGAAAGATGCACTTAACAGCCCTAGGCTCCAGCTTTCCATTATCAACATGAGCATAAGCAGTGCAACCAAAAACTCTCAACTGTGAATAATCAGCAGGTGAACCAGACCATACCTCAATTGGAGTTTTCTTATTAAGAGCAATAGATGGTGAACGGTTAATGAGATAACAAGCAGTGGAAGCGGCCTCAGCCCAAAAACACCTATGCAAACCTGCATTGGACAACATGCAACGGGCTCTGGAAATAATGGTCCTGTTCATATGCTCAGCAACACCGTTTTGTTGAGGAGTATACGGAACGGTGTAGTGTCTGACAATGCCTTCAGACTTGCAATAATTTTTAAATTGCTTAGAACAGAATTCCATACCATTATCAGTGCGAAGTATTTTTACCTTCTTTTCAGTTTGTCTCTCAATCATAATCTTCCACTCCTTAAATGCTGAGAATGCTTCATATTTATGCTTCAAGAAATAAGGCCAAACTTTTCTCGAATAATCATCAACAATAGTCAGCATGTAACTTGCACCACCTAATGACTTCTTGCGAGATGGTCCCCATAAATCAGAATGCACATAATCAAGAATACCTTCAGTTGTAAGGGTCGAAGTATTGAACTTCACCCTCTTGTGCTTGCCGAAGATACAGTGCTCACAAAATTTCAATTTACCAGGTTCATATCCATCAAGAAGACCTCTCTTGTTTAACTCTGCTAAACCAAGTTCACTCATATGTCCAAGACGCATATGCCAAAGGTTAGCAGCATCACAATCAGAATTCTTTGAAACAACTGGAGTAGCGTTACCTGAAACAGTAGAACCTCGAAGGTAATAAAGACCATTGGTCGAACTTAAGTCACCTTTCATCACAATAAGGGAACCTTTGGTGACTTTCAAAACACTATCTCCACCTGAATACTTGTATCCCTTTGCATCAAGGGCACTCATAGAAATAAGATTTCTCTTCATCTTCAGAATATACCGAACATCAGTCAAAGTTCTGATTATGCCATCAAACATCTTGATTCGAATAGAACCTATGCCTTCAATCTTGCATGGTGAATTATCAAAACCCAAAACGGAACCAGCAGAAGCAGTGGAATCAAAAGTATTAAACCAATCTCTATGTGGACACATATGAAAAGTGCATGCAGTGTCAAGTACCCACTCATCATTGGTCTCAGCACATCCAGCAATAACGACAAGAGCATCATCGGAACTATCATCACGAGCAACGTTAGCAGAATTTTCACCTTGTTTGTTACCTTTCCTCTTTTCCTTGTTCTGCAACTTGAAACACTCAGAGATGTCATGCCCATCTCTCTTGCAATACCTGCAATACTTCTTGTCTCTGGATTGCGACCGGCCCCTGTGGCCGTTCTTACTTTTGCCTCCGTTTCCATTATTGGAGTTCTTCTCCTTTGTCCTGCCACGAACAGATAATCCCTCGGCTTGGGATGAACTCGAACCATCATGAGGCACCATTAATTTCATCTTCTCCTTAGAGTTCAAAGCTTCATAAACTTCATTAAGCCTGAGAGTATCACGACTGTATAATATGGTGTCTCTAAAATTGGTATAAGAACTTGGCAGCGAACAAAGTAACATTAAAGCAGTATCTTCCTCTTCATACTTAACCTCCATTGCAGCTAGATCAGATATGATCTCTTTAAATTCTGAAATATGATTCAAAACATTACCTCCCTCGGGTAACCTGTGCAAGAATAATTTTTGCTTCAGATGCATCTTGCTGGTGAGATCCTTAGTCATGCAAATCCCTTGCAGCTTTAACCATAGAGCGGCGGCAGTTTTCTCGCTCAAAACTTCCTGCAAAATATTATTATGCAAATGGAGTTGAATTTGTGACAAAGCCTTGCAATCAATTCTTTTCTCCTCATCAGTCCAATCTTGAATTCTGTTCTTTCCAAAACTATCCAGTGCTTCATCATAGTCGGACTGTGCCAACAACGCCCGCATCTTGACTTGCTATAGGGTAAACCTTGTGTCACGGTCCAGCAGCGGAAGATCGTACTTCATGGATGCCATGAGTATAAACTGTGTACACAAAGTAGTACAAGTCGATAGAAAAATTCTTGACAGAATTTAAATTACGCGGAGCAAAGAACTAGGAACAGTAGCACCTGGTAGCTTGTGTAATCGAAGACCAAAAGCTTGATCTGTAGCTTGACGTGACCGAATAGTACTAATAGTCAAATCACGTAGTGGATCAGATGTGAATTAAACTACTGCTTTGCTTCTGGCCGGCGAGCAGTAGTACTACTAGCTTTTGCTTCGGTTGATGACGTGCGAAGTCGATCGAATCTGGAGCAGCGTCAACTCGCCGGATGACTCGGTACTTGTAGCCTGTAAGAAGATCAGCAGCCTCGGGTGCTAGCGACGACCGGGCAAATCGACTTCGTGTCAATCTCAGTTACCGCCGCGCGCACGAGGAAAATCCTGTCGGTCTCGGTCGTGGAAATCGATCCGATGGATCGACGTGTGCGGCGGCGCAAACGATGTAACCCTAATCTCTCGTCTTGAATCTCGTATCTGCAACTTGGCTCTGTATACCACTTGTTAGATAATAACGAGAAATAAACGAGACAGAGAGACACGGATTTTTACGTGGAAACCCTTGCGGGAGAAAACCACGGACGCACGAAGGCGCAATCACTATGAGGAGGAGTATTACAAGCACGAGACGACAGACCGTCTGAAGTACGACTACATGGAGCATATAAGAGGGCAATACATGAGAGTCCTTGGAGGACAAGTAAACGAGTTGTACTCGTACGCGTCGACGTCAACGCAAAGGCCCACACCGGTTGTACTACGTCTAGTCCAACATGGTATAATTTGGATCACAATTTAACATTATCTATTATTCTAGATGCTACTGTCTTCTCTTTCTTGCTGTGAGGTGACCCCATTGCTATTGGCGATTGTATCTCAATGACTCCATCTGGTGACTGGTGCCCAAGTTGATGACAAACGCATCAGGTTCTGGGGGACAAGGAGCCACCTTCTGTCACCCTGGGATTGGGAGAGCGCGGTGAGGAGGTGGGTTCGCAGTGTGGGAAGAAGCCAAGCATGATGGCGATGGGTAGTAATTCATGATTCATCTGGGTCACCCCCTCCGTGGTGAGCCAGAGCAGTGTCTGATAAAACAAAGTGTGTGCCTGTACCGGTGAAAAGCCGAACTCCTTGCCAGCCTGGATGACATGGCTGAATGGTCTCATCTAATTATATTTTTCTAAATCATGGCTGAACGAATTATGTGTTGTCAGTTCCATTTTTTCCCATGTTGAATTTTTAAGAGTAATTTGGGAAGTATCAGTGTTCAGTGATGGGCCATCTTCAGATACTGGTCATTGCTTGATTTCATTGGTGAACTTCTGCACTTGCTTCTCTTTTCCTCATCACTTTGTGTCATTAGTTAATTTCATGCCTTGCAGTTAGCTTTCCATAGCTGCAGAGTTACAGAAAGTTCCATCCAATAGTTTGCAAACTACTGGCAACAATATCATGTGGTAAATTTATATTGTCATCGTTATATTTTCCTCTGTTTTTATGTTGTTATGTTTCTACTTGCCATCTTGTTTACGGATTCTTTGTAAGTGCTCATTTCTATTGATGGTCTTATGCTTTGCATTTATCAGATTAGCACACAAACAAAACACAAATGATCTTAGAAACCAAATACAATTGGTTTGAATGATATTTTGTTAGGAACTGCCATATTATAAATTTTACAGATTAAGAACATAAAGTTGTATTAAGAAAAGTTTCTGTTGTACTCTAATCACATATTTAGTTTGAACTTCCAATCTCTACCTAGCATTTCCGAACCTTGGGTACAAACCATTAATAACCTTCTATCTATGAATATTATTTGAGGAGCAAAATCAGCCTGAAAGAAAACATAAATGATTATAGAAACCAAACACAACTGGTTTTGTTTTTGAGAATCAGCCAAATTATAAAATTAAAAGATAGAGAGAAAAACAATTATTATTCGTAAAAAAACTCTATTTTATTCGCAGCATATCTGAGCTTAAAATTGTACAAATGTAGCACTTTGAGGATTTCTGCACGTCTTTTGGGGGTGAATGTTGTTGACTTGATGGCTAAATCTGTTGCATTGCAGGATGAGAATCCAAAACCGCACATGGAGGAAATGCGAACCACAACTGGACTGAATAAACGAGGTCGGGATGGAACTTTTGTCGGCGAAAGGTCGTTTCCTGCATCATCATCAGGAACACCAAAATGTATCTCCACTTGTACCAACTATTCCCATGGAGATACTCGTAGACCCTAGTTCTCTTTGGTGGCAAGCTTTGCTAAAAAGTTACTTCTGTCTTTGGTGGCAAGCTTTGCCAAAAAGTTACTTCTGTATAGTCATCGTCTACGAGATTTACCAGCTCCACTGTAAGAAATGGCAAGGCCACTATGCATCGTAAGAAATTCCACGTCAGAGTATATGTTGCTTCTGTATAGTCATTGTCTGTACGCAGGCATATGTTGCTGTAGCAGATTGTTTTCTCCACATGTCCATGGAGCCTTGGTTGTTTCTTAGGTTATTGATTTGCTTTGTACTACTGGATTTAGCTAGGAAAAATTAATGTACTAAGGTTACCTCAAGTTCTATTGGTTCTTCCATAAGGAAAAAAAACTGTATCGGTTCTCTTGTATCTCAACTGCATCTTTAGCGCTAGCTGCAAATTCGTTCATCTGCATTTGTGGCTTTTGTATCTATTTTGACATTGACAGCAGGAGCTCTGCTTCTGCATTCAAGATGAAGAAAACTGGAAACGAAAACGATTCAAACAGGACCTAAATAACTTTCTCAACACACATGAGCATCTTTCACATGGTAAAACAGCCTAATTTGAGGTGCATTGCATTCACCTAGCAATCCTCTGCAAATATTCCGTCAGACTCCCTATGATATCCGCAAGGTTTGAATGTCTGTCAACTACAGTCACAGCTCAAATGCCTTTGTTGCTGGCAGTGCTTGCTGCACCCTCCAAAAGTTCAAATTCCTCCAGGCTTGCTCGCAGCACGACGTCCGGGTGCTTTGCTATGGCGACAAAGGTAGAAGTTTGAATTTTTTTTATATGGCGCAAAAATGAGTAGAGAAAATTAGAAAGCTAACAAAGCCTGGACAACGGCAAGATTCATGAACGAACTACAGAAATTCCTATGCAAAGAATCTGATGTGACATGCAAGCATACCTTGAACATTAATTTAAGCAGCGACAATATTATTTCTTTAGACTCACTCGGCACAACTCTTACAAGATAGTAACATCATCTAACACAAATGAGGAACCGCTCCCATACCCAAAGACGGCCAGTGGTGAATGGTTCTTGCCAATGCGAATGCATATATGATATATCCATACAAATGTACATAAACATAGAGAAATGAATCATTAGAAAAACTTTGTGCCTTCACAAAATTGGTGGCTTTGCGATCACAAATTACCAAGTGTAGTAGTAGAACAAAGGAAAATTAGCTAGTGTAGTGTAAACATATACAGAGAAAAAAACTCAGGTGTCTCAACTCAATAGCAGCAACAGCAAACTTTCTGTGGGCCATCCTAAAAAGATGATGGTTGCATCTAGCATGTATTCATTGACTCTAAAAAACATGGGTGCACCGCCTCTTATTTATCTCTTCTTTTTTCTGGGAAAAGCAGCCTCTAATTTATCTCAAGAAGCTAATCTGAATCTAATGCATTCTGAATTTCTGAACACTAGTTGGCAAGCTGTTCTTGGCTTCTTGCCGTATGGTTGACAAGTCTACTCAGGAAAAAACTTGGAATGTTCCGACAGAAAATAACAACACATACGTTCTCTTCTTGCCGTATGGGTTAAGAAAAACTATATAGGTTAAGAAAACTTACGCACCTCCAAAAGTGGAAAAAAAATAACAACACATAAACAACTGTAAATTCCCATGAATTTGCCTACAGAATTTCAAACTTCAAATAGTATTCTGGATTTAAAATTAGAGGTTTCTATCTGTCAATCTGAATATAATTAAATTATCCCAGTAGATAAAATGGCAGCAAATTAAAATTAGATGAACTATCACAGTAGAAACTTACTGGCATAAACACACGGCAGGAAGAGGAGTCTGAAGCGACACAAGCACACATGAACATCGATTCAAACAGCAACATCACTATTTCTTCAAAACCACAAGCAGCACAATTCTTACAAAGGTTGTAACATCGTACTGATGCCGCCATCAGTTCATGAAGCGGCGATCAATCCTAGCTGCCTAGGAGGAGGTGAACTTGGTGACGGCCTTGGTGCCCTCGGAGACGGCGTGCTTGGCGAGCTCCCCGGGGAGGACGAGGCGGACGGAGGTCTGGATCTCCCGGGACGTGATGGTGGGCTTCTTGTTGTAGCGGGCGAGCTTGGCCGACTCCCCGGCGAGCTTCTCGAAGATGTCGTTGATGAAGGAGTTCATGATGGACATGGCCTTGGAGGAGATGCCCACGTCCGGGTGCACCTGCTTCAGCACCTTGAAGATGTAGATCTTGTACGTCTCCACGCTCTTCTTGGCCTTGCTGCCCTTCTTCCTGCCCCTCGTCTTCCCCTCGCCGCCGGCGCCCGCTTCTCCGCCTTGGGCTTCTTCCCCGCCGTCGTCTTCTCCGCGGCCACCGCCGCGGGCTTCTTCTCCGCCGCCTTGGGTGCCATGGGTGCTGCTGCTGCTGGTGGTTCGAGCGTGTGGGGAGATGGGATGTGAGGTGGATGCGGATGCTGTGGTGTGCAGAGACGGATGGGGGCGGCGGGGTTATGTAGGGAGCGGGGAGGAGGAAGGAGGTGGGCTGCGGTTGGCGGAGAGTCTGGTGCCTCGGATCGATGCCGTGGAGTGGATCTAGCCGTTCGGTGATGCTTGGGATGGACGGATACGATGCGTTCGGGCGCGGATCGATGACGTGGCGAGAACGCACACGGGCGCGGCGCGGATCGATAGCGTGTGGACTCCCGCGTACTCGTCGGACGTACGCTCCGGCCATGTCGCGCTGTGGGACGACGTACGCTCCACAGCACCGTGTACATACCGCACGTTGCAGAGAAATACATTGGCTGGAGGATGCTCAAGAAATACATTGCAGCCCCATGTCTCTCTATTGATTTTTTTAGGGAGGCCTCTCTCTATTGATTCATTAGCAACGGGATAAAGGAGAGAGCCGTTGCATTAGTCCGGACTTGTCACAAGATTGTCCGCGAACCACAACGACTATGTCCAATAAGTCGAATACATGCAGTTTCGATCCCATGAGGTTGGCTGGCATGGCTCATCCGACGCAACTCACATGTGAACGATGCTCCTACTTCCCACCGCCAATGAATCATCATTGTCAACCCCATGTTCGCCAGACGGGCGAAACCACTCTAGTCGTCGCCGGCCAACTCCGCAAGCCACGAGTCCCCTCCGGCCGGCGCCTCCAAAACGATGCCCTCAAGGACGAATGTGTGCAAAGCCAAGCAAAGCTAACAACGTTTCCATCGCCCAATTCGGTAACCGGATCTAGACTTTCCCACGTAGCTTACCTGGAGGGAAAGTGAGAACTACCACCTTGATGCCTCGAAGGCGCCATCGTCGGAGCACGGCTTTCACCGAAAACCTCACCCTCCAGGCCCCATGACTCGGTCAACCCCCCCTAACAAGCCATCTGCGCTTCGCACCACTCGCTTAGCATCCTGCGTCCAGCTCCTCCATCACGCCGCAAAGTGCACACTCGCGAGCAACACGCCACTAGGAGCACGCACCACGTGGATATGGGCCGCAGATACATTCTGGTCACGCCCTAATACATCGGCCTGCCCCGACTCGTCATGCACCGTGCAAATCTGGACCACGCGCACCTTCTCGTCGCAACTGGACTACGCCGCGCGCCACCGTGCCTCTGCCTGGATCTGGAGCAGCCATCTACCTCTATGCTACCTAAGAGTATTCATATAATCCTGCTTCTTATGGTATGTGTACTCCTTAACAATAAGTTGGTCCCTCTGATGGTATTGTAGTATCAGTGTTGATGTGGTGTTGTTCTGCGGCTGATGTGGTCCTTTTATGGTGTCGGGGATGATTCCGGTAGATCCCTTGATAGGGTATCCTGACGTGGTGATGAGGTTAGAGGGGGAAAGAAGAAGCAGTTTATCAAGGTTCAAGCCCTCATGATGGAGGTAAAACCCTACTCCTACTTTGTGTATTTTCGATTGGGGTGTACAAAGTACATGTAATACCGAAGATTGTAATGTCTAAGATGTTTTGTTGACTAACCCAAACCTGGCTTATATAAGATATCGGGGGCCCCGGGGTTATAAGAGTCCTAGCTGGCCACGTCGGTGGAGAGGAGTCCTCCACGGATCTGACTTCTTTGTCTTGAACGGAAAGGCTTCAAATTCTTTGTCCTACAGGGCCAGTGGGCTGACATGATGCCCAAGCGGAACCAGCCTCGGGCCGTCTTGCTTGGACCGGTAACCGACAAAGTGAGGCACCCCTGGGCTGTAACACCATCAGTTGACCAGTGATACAACAGCCCTCGGTCTCACCGTAGCTCATATCGCCAGAGAACACGCATGACCAGGTTATCAGAAGGATAAACGAGCACTCATACTCATACGAGTGTGTCTACAAACTTGTCCACTCATACCACAAAACAGAAGAAATCGGACACAAGGCATAGACTTAACAGAACAGAAGACGAGCAGTTGTATGAGCGTGTTCGATCATACCACAAATCGAACCGGAATCACAACTCATGCCGATTCACAAAGTGTTTTGTTTGAATATATCTACACCATGCATCAACATACCTGTCGGTCTATGCCAAAAGATTAAAAAGTCTTTAGCTTCTTTAGAAAAAACTTTAGCTAGAATGAAACATCTAAATTGTTTTTCCTAGCTTGTTTTTCTAAAGCGGAAAATATTTAAACAATCATCTGCCAAACTTCGAAAATACCGCATGCCTGTTTTCCCAAACAAACTTAAAATTTGAACGGGGAAGCAAATTGGAGAAAAATTAACCCGCCAGAACATGAGGAATAAACTAGAGAAGCAGAAGAAAATAAAGAGAAAATGATGGTGGGCGCCCAATATGGTCGGCTCCCACTAGAAGCCCCCAATATGCACATACTAGAGGCCCAATGGCAAGAGAGAAAAGATGCTAATAAAAAGAAACTCATTCCTCGAAAAAAAAAATGTATACCCATTCTGCATTTACCCAAAAAAATTGCGGGGTAACCTATTATCATTTTATTGATCAGTTTTACTGAAATTCTTGCTTATTATCTTTCCCACCGTGCAACATCAACTTGCTTATTTACCGAGGAAACTTGTGCACTCCAGTGGAGGCCATTTTCCTACTGGACTCTCTGAAGGGCGTGACTAATCCTATCTAAAATTTTCAATATCTGTTTCTGACTTAGCTGATTATTACACAAAGTCAGCACCTCATCGGGTCTGTGGTTTGTTACCTACATCAAACTATCCAAACTTCAGATCGCATGTAGTCGGCTCAACTCCAACTGGCAACTGGAAGTATTCTTTTGTCAAACAGAGCAACATGTAACCAGCTCAGCTACAGAGGTTACATTGTCTGCAAGATGCTTCAGCATGCTCAAGATCTAATTTGAAATGTTTGACCGCAGGACTTCTGAAGCATCTTGCCTATCCAATTTAATTAGCACCATCATCAATCAATTTATAAGCTGCCACGTAGGGAGAGGTGGAGGATGATTGGGAATCCTAAGTCCTACTTCTTCATAGATTCAGTTTCCAGTTCCCCCCAGCTTGATTGGAATAAGCTGGAAGTGAACTTCATAAGGAGGTAAAGATAGATCGCTGAAAATTACAGTTCAATGGAAATTTTGGGATGGTAGAAGAGAGAATTTTGCAGTACGAGATTGAAATGATTGCATCTTTCGCCATTGTCATAGAAATCACAGATACAATGTCATCCTTGCTCGACGAAACTAACGGGCAGTCGGGCACTACAGAGCATTACATACAGGATCTCATCTTAGTCCATGAGGAATGGATCTAAGCAACACTGGCTAGGCTATGGGGGCGGCTACTCCTTGGTGGCGGCGACCTTCTTCTTGGGGGACTTGGCGGTGGTCTTCTTCTTGGGCGACTTGGCCTCCTTCTCGGCGGCGGCGGGGGACTTCTTTGGGAGCAGCACGGAGTTGATGTTGGGGATCACGCCGCCGTGGGCGATGGTGACGCCGGCGAGCAGCCTTCCGAGCTCCTGGTCGTTGCGGACGGCGAGCAGCAGGTGTCGCGGGATGATCCGGGTCTTCTTGTTGTCCTTGGCCGCGTTGCCGGCAAGCTCCAGAACCTGCATATTCAGAAACCAAATCTGTCAGTTACCCGTCGAGCACGAGAAGAACATGGAAGAAGAACAATGAAGGACGGGAAAGATAGGTGCGTACCTCAGCGGCGAGGTACTCGAGGACGGCGGCGAGGTAGACGGGGGCGCCGGAGCCGACGCGCTGCGCGTAGCGGCCCTTCTTGAGGTAGCGCCCGATGCGGCCGACGGGGAACTGGAGCCCGGCCTTGACGGACCTGGTCACCGCCTTCTTCCTGTCGCCTCCCTTCCTTCCGGCCATCTTGCTTGCTGATTCTCCGGCGGCGAGGACTCGCTAGGAGTGGTGTTGGCGGCGGTTGCGCTGGATGGGAATGCTCTGAGTTTGTGTGTTGGAACGGCGGCGAGCGCACGGCTTTTATTGGAGGCGGCCAGGGGGAGTGATCCGCGTGACGTGCTGCGAGCGCCGTTGGATCTGAGGGGAGCGTCGCGGGCAGGGGGAGTGATCCGTGGGAGCCCCAGATGAACCAATCAGAGAGCAGAGATTTGCAATACATATTTGGAATTGAAAAATAACTCAAAATCAAAATCAGCCTACGTATTGAAATGGGCACGAATTCTTTTTCTTTTGCTATTAGATGGGCTTCAATTCTGATTTTTTTTGCTTGGTCGTGTATAAAATTGCTAATTGGGGTTAAGTAGCCATCAATACCAATTTTTATTTAGAATAGCTAATTGTATGTGCATTGCAATAGGGGCAATACAATTTTTTGTGGTTCACATCAACTATGTCTATCTTCCACCCATATAAAGATATAGTATGAATTATATCAAAAAGAAAGTGTGACTTTTGAAGAACTCATAATGAATAACGATATTAAGCAAATCGGTGGTTAAATACTCCGATAACCAATTTCTTCCTTAAGTATACTTTATCACTAGTAGGGAAATGCTTATAGGTAGGACATCAGTAGTAGTGCTGGAAAATAACAAGCGTTGCTGCTAATTAGTAGTAGCGCTGCTCTCGGGCAGCGCTACAAGTAGTGATTTAGCAGTAGCCCTGGAAATGAAAAAAGCGATACTGATAAGTGGGACCCAACGAGCCTACCGATGCTAGCTGTAGTAGCAGCGCGGCCCAAAACAAAGTGCTATTGCTAAGGTTTTATCAGCAACGCTTGCTTTGAAAACTCTGCTACTGCTAACGGGACCCACTTAGTAGTAGCGCTTCTCCTAACAAGCGCTACTACTGAGCACCATAACAGTAGCGTTGTCTGGGAAATAGCGCTACTGTTAGGCGTGGCTGGTGCCACCTTTTCACCCCCTTTCCCACTCCTCCCCCCTTTGCCCTCTCCCCCTCATTTCCCCTCTCCCCTCTCTAAGTTATTTCTCCACCATTGTTGTCCTTCTTCTATCTTCCTTCTAGCTCTCTTCTCTCCCCATTAATGCCCCCCTCCATCATAATTCTCCTCCATAAATGGCCTCTCTTTTCTATCTACCTCATTTATTTGGCTCTCCCTCCTCCCATGCATATAGATCCAGCTAGCTCATCTCTCTCCCTCTCCATTAGTTAGCTAGAGTTGTCTCTCCTCCCAACAAACTAGATCTAGCTAGCTATTTAGCCATCCACACTTTCGATCGTCCCTATAGGTAGCGAAGGCCTCATCTAACCGTGTTCAATATCTCTCGGGAGATAGGTGAGTAAATAGTTGTGCATTTCAAGAATGGGAATATGTGTGTTTGAGATATGGAGGGATTTGTGCGAGTGACATGCCCCCGAGTTGCTTATGTTTTGCCGAAATGTCGATTTATTTCCGTTTCGGTGAATTTTGAGCAAACTCGATATGTCGTATTTTTAGGCAAGGTCATGCCAAGTTTTTATATGACTTTGATGCATGCATGCATTTTGTTTATAACCCTTTTGCTTGTTATACCGTGCAGTTGGTCATGAAGGTGAGTGGATGGAAGGTGGAGCGATACTTGCAATCCGCGGTGATGGACATGTATGCAAATAATCAGACTAGGATTAGATGTCCATGTATAAGATGTAAAGAAGGAGTCCTTTTGGACCCTTTTGATTGTGGCAGTTTGAAGGCGCGCCTGCTGATGAATGGTTTCATGGATGGCTATACTCGGTGGATAAGTGAAGATAATGATGAGCACATCCACATGGCAGAGAATAACGACATGGGGCTAGATGAAGATATGGCCGATCGACACGAAGACGATGGCGTCGGACATGGCGGCGGGGAAGAGTCGGGACCTGGTGGCGGTGGAGAAGATTCCGGACAAGGTGAAGAAGAGTACGGACATGGCAGCGAAGAAGAGTCTGGACATGGCGGAGAAGAGGCGGCAGACTACACGCCAAAGTCTTTAAT
The DNA here is from genome assembly GCF_002162155.2 of Triticum dicoccoides. Taxonomy (NCBI): domain Eukaryota; kingdom Viridiplantae; phylum Streptophyta; class Magnoliopsida; order Poales; family Poaceae; genus Triticum; species Triticum dicoccoides. Next base: position 31,088,714 of record NC_041391.1, read on the forward strand.
GCTACTAAGTTTAGTTGTGCAGGACTCTCATGTTCGAGAGCTCCTTCGCAAGAGTACGACTAGCGACAGAGCTACTTCTAGAGAGAAGGCCAAGCTGGCGCAACTTGAAGTAGACTCGAAGACTCCACTGTATGACGGTTGTGATCCTGAGGTGACCCGCTTGAGTTTCATGCTCGAACTTCTAAAGATGAAGGCCAAAAAGAAATGGATAGACAAAAGCCTCGATGAGCATTTGAAGTATCTACATAATAAAGATCTTCCCGTGGGGAACCTGTGTCCTACTAGTGTCGAGGAGGCCAAGAAAATCATTTTCCCTCTTTATCTGCCGCACATTAGATACCACACATGCATTAACGATTGCATCATTTATCAGGGGGAGCACGCGGAAAAAACCAGCTGTCCAGTGTTCAATGCTTCTCGATACAAGAAGGCAGGAAAGAAAGATCCTTAGAATGTTGTATGGTACTTTTCGATCACTCCCCGCCTGCAGCGGTATTTCATAGATCCCAAGGAAGTAAAGCTCATGCGCTGGCATGCGGAGAGGACTAAGCCCGATGATGGAGATGATCCGAAGCTGAGACACCTCGCAGATGCTAGCTAGTGGAGAGCATTCAACGACGAATATTGATTTTTCGCAGAAGATGCAAGGAACGTCGTGCTTGGTGTGAGTACCAATGGCATGAATCCGGTTGGAAACCAGAACACCAACAACAGCACATGGCCCGTTTTTGTATGGATGTTGAAAGTGCAACTATCCCTAGGTGGTTTTGGTAATTCATAACAACATATAGCTCATTGAGCTAATGCTATTCCAAGACTATTGTTTCAGGAAAGCTCAATGAATGGCATGGCATGGATGATGAAAGTGGATCCCTCAAAATACTAAGGACAAAGGATTGGCTCAAGCTCAAAAGCTCAAGACTCTTCATTTTACATTTTAGTGATCCAAGATCACATTGAGTCTATAGGAAAAGCCAATACTATCAAGAAGGGATGAGGTGTTGCTTAATGAGCCTTTTGCTTCATGTGCTTAGTGATATGCTCCAAAACCCTCAACTACTTTCCCACATCCACAAATGACCTAAACCTAAAGCCAAAATCGGTCACACCGATTCTTTCTATCCGGCGCCACCGATTCCAAAAGTCATAGCCACAGCCACAAACCCTAAGCAAATCGGTCTTACCGATACGGATCTCGGTCTCACCGAGACGGGGTTGCAATCTCTCTGTTTCCCTTCGTAACGTTTCGGTCTAACCGAACTGAGCGATCGGTCCCACCGAGATTGCAATGTAAACTCTCTGTTTCCTTTTTGTAACATTTCGGTCTCACCGAAAAGAGCAAATCGGTCCCACCGAGTTTACCTGACCAACTCTCTCGAAAGCTTATTACCAAATCGGTCTCACCGAGTTTGTGTAATCGGTCTCACCAAGATTACGTTATGCCCTAACCCTAACCGAATCGGTCTCACCGAGATGCATGTCAGTCCCACCAAAAATCACTAACGGTCACTAGGTTTACTAAATTGGTCCGACTGAGTTTAACGATTCGGTCCCACCGAGTTTGGTAAATTGTGTGTAACGGTTATATTTTGTGTGGAGGCTATATATACCCCTCCACCTTCTCTTCATTCGTGGAGAGAGCCATCAGACTAAACCTACACTTCCAACTTACCATTTCTGAGAGAGAACCACCTACTCATGTGTTGAGGCCAAGATATTCCATTCCTACCATATGAATCTTGATCTCTAGCCTTCCCCAAGTTGCTTTCCACTCAAACCCTCTTTCCACCAGATCCAAATCCTATGAGAGAGAGTTGAGTGTTGGGGAGACTATCATTTGAAGCAGAAGAGCAAGGAGTTCATCATCAACGCACCATTTGCTACTTCTTGGAGAGTGGTGTCTCCTAGATTGACTAGGTGTCACTTGGGAGCCTCCGACAAGATTGTGGAGTTGAACCAAGGAGTTTGCAAGGGCAAGGAGATCGCCTACTTCGTGAAGATCTACCGCTAGTGAGGCAAGTCCTTCGTGGGCGACGGCCATGGTGGGATAGACAAGGTTGCTACTTTGTGGACCCTTCGTGGGTGGAGCCCTCCGTGGACTCGCGCAGCCGTTACCCTTCATGGGTTGAAGTCTCCATCAACGTGGATGTACGATAGCACCACCTATCGGAACCACGCCAAAAACATCCGTGTCTCCAATTGCGTTTGAATCCTCCAAACCCTTCCCTTTACTTTCTTGCAAGTTGCATGCTTTAATTTCCGCTGCCTATACACTCTTTGCATGCTTGCTTGAATTGTGTGATGATTGCTTGACTTGTCCTAAAATAGCTAAAATCTGCCAAACTCTAAAATTGGGAAAAGGTTAAGTTTCTATTGGTCAAGTAGTCTAATCACCCCCCTCTAGACATACTTCAAGGTCCTACAAGTGGTATCAGAGCTTTGGTCTCCATTTGCTTTGATTTCCATAGCTTTTGGTGGTCATAGCCTTGGTTTCACAACCTAGGAGAGTATGGCGTCTAGCGAGGGAAATTATCACCGTAGAGGTCCTTACTTTGATGGTATTAATTTTGCTAGTTGGAAGCATAAGATGAAAATGCATATTCTTGGACATAACCCCGCCGTTTGGGCAATTTGGCTTGCAAGGTGAATTCTTTGATGGGAGAGAACCGAACCGTGAAGCAAATGCGGAAGAATTGAAGATGCTGCAATACAACGCTCAAGCATGTGATATCATCTTCAACGGGTTGTGCCCCGAAGAGTTCAATAAAATCAGTCGTCTTGAGAATGCAAAGGAAATTTGGGATACTTTGATTGATATGCACGAAGGTACCGAGTCCGTCAAGGAATCCAAGTTGGATGTGCTCCAAAGTCAGCTTGACAAGTTCAAAATGAAGGATGGTGAAGGTGTCACTGAAATGTACTCTAGGCTTGCTCTTATCACAAATGAGATTGCCGGCTTAGGGAGTGAAGAGATGACCGACAGATTCATCATCAAGAAGATCCTAAGAGCATTGGATGGAAAGTATGATACCGTGTGCACATTGATCCAAATGATGCCAAACTACAAAGATCTCAAGCCAATGGAAGTCATTGGAAGAATTGTTGCTCATGAGATGTCACTCAAGGACAAGGAGGAACTTCACAACAAGTCAAGTGGTGCTTACAAAGCCTCAAGTGAAGCCCCCACATCATCAAGTGAGAAACAAACCTTCAATGAAGAATTGAGCTTAATGGTGAAGAACTTCAACAAATTCTACAAGAGTAGAAGCAAAGAAAGAAGCTCCAAGTCAAGGTCTTATCATGACAAGAGATCTTCTAGTCGAGAGCGCAATTGCTACAATTGTGGGAAGCCTGGACACTACTCCAATGAGTGTACGGCACCCTACAAAAGAAGAGAAGATTCTCCAAAAAGAAGAAGCAAAAGAGAAGAATCACCACCAATAGAGAGGAGGAGTAGAGATGATCGTTATGAACGAAAACCCTCACGGAGAAGCAAGGATTCGGAAAGGAAGGACAAGTCATCAAGGAGCTACACAAAACGAAGACATCAAGCTCATGTTGGTGAATGGGTATCCGGCTCCGACTCCGACAACCACTCTGAGAGAAGCTATCACTCCGACTCCGAACATACTCAAGATGAAGGTGTTGCCGGTCTAGCACTTGTGTCAACCAACTCCTACGACATATTTGATTCACCAAACGAAGGAATTGGAAGATGCTTCATGGCCAAAGGTCCAAAGGTAACACATCCCGAGTATGTTGATTTTAATAGTGATGAAGATGACTTGCTTGTGGATGATGATTTACTTGTTGACAACTCTAGTGATGAATACTATGATGAAACGTCAATTAATCATGCTAATCAAACAAATGACAATGATAAGGAGAAAATTGAGCTTCTAACTAAAGAACTAAACACTCTTAAGTTGGCTCATGAAACTATCTTCGAAGATCATCGAGAACTTTTAAGGGCTCATGAGAAGTTATGCTTTGAAAAGCTCAATCTTCAGCAAGATCATGAGTTCTTAAAGGCAATCAATGATGATATCCGCAAGAAAAGTTCTTCTTACATTGCCAAGCGTTTACTATTATCTACTTACGTGCCTCAAGTCAAGTCTAGTAACAAGTACAAGAAAGATACTTCCTCTAGTAGTAACAATAATAATGTCAAATTCAACGTTGTTGCTTCTAGTAGTTCTCTTGATTCCACTAATGATTCTCTTAGCCAAGTTACACTTGAGCAAGAAAATAGTTTATTGAAGGGAATTATAGAGAAAGGTGTTTACAAGAGCCTTGCCGGGAGTAAGCAATTCGAGGAAATTGTACACAAGCAAGGAAGACACCGGAAGAATCAAGGTGTTGGTTTTGAACGAAAGTTCAATGCCAATGGAGTTGAGTGGGAAGAAGATCAATACCCCAAGACAAAGTTTGTTCCTCAACAAGTGAAGTATGATCCTACTTCCTTCAAGGGAAGTATGATCCTACTTCCTCAACAAGCTCAAGATGATCTTCCACCACAAGACCACAAGAACAAAGGCAAGGACAAGCTTTAAGAAGAGATTGATGCATTTGAAGAAGCACCTAAGGTCTCGGTCAAGTGGATTCCCAAGACTACGTCAAGTTCTACTTCATCAAGTACAACTACAACTCCAAGGATTCCCATCAAGATGATGTGGATCCCGAAGAAGAAGAACTAGAGAGTTCTTGAGTGTGACTCCGCCAACATTCTTCACTCATATCATTTTGGCAAGAACAAGTGCAATCAACTTTCACATCTTGCACTAGTTCAAGGAGTCACAAACCCTCATGTTGGTAAGGCAAGGGACAAGGTAACCTAATGTTTTCATGGACATCATCTTGTGTGTGCATCACTCTATGTCTATGGATATTCTTGTTTGTTCATTGTGGGACTAACCCATGCAGGCAAGTTGAAAGTGCAACTCACTCCAAAGGATTTCTCCAAATGATCTACATCAACATTGAGCATCTACATCTTCAACACCTACATGAAGTCATCATCGACAAAACCCAAGGTTAGTTCATCCCTCTAAGGGGGGATCTCACATCTAGGGGGAGCTTAACTCTAAGAATTGAGTCAAAGCAGCTCTAATGGTGTGAACACATTAATGCATTATGTAAAAGTGGTAACCCCACTTGAGCTTAAACGATGAGTATGACCTATGATCAAATGTTCTCATTTGACTCCTAAGTCAATATACTCATATATAGATGACCTAGTCATCGCCGATTGTTTGATAGATGCTAGAATTGGTTGTGCATGCTTTGCCACATATTTCATTTGCCATCTTAGTGTGTGAGCATGTTGGTGCATATTTTACTCATTCAAGGACATCCACTTGTTGTTTTGATTGTTTGGTTCTTTCTTCTTTTGGCCAAATGGATGGACAAGAATGCCTAAGAACCTTCTTTAGCTATCTATGCTTTTCTCGTCTCAAACTCTATTCGTGCTACATCACAAAATTTGATCAAGTCAGATTCGAACCACTCTGTGTGAGGAGCACTCAGAGTCCCTAATTCGTCATAGACTTAAACTTCCAAAACCTCTTTGTGATTCTCGGTCTGACCGATTCCTCCATTTCGGTCCTACCGAGATCATCAAGTTGATCTGAGTTTTCAATCTCGGTGCAACCGATTTGAACTTTTCGGTCTCACCGATTTGCTGTAACTGAACATGGTTATGCATCTCGGTGCCACCGAGTTGTTCCACTCGGTCACACCGACAGGGTCGGGCTATATATAGACACGGGCAAAATTTTGGAAATTTCTCCGAAACCCTTCGCCCGCGCAACAGCTCGCTCTGCCATCATGGTCTCCGGATCGTCTCCTCGTCACCAGCAGCCTCCTGTCGCTGGTTTCCGCCGCTGTCAACGGATTTCGTCCCCGCCGTTGCCGCCGTAGCAAGTCAACCGCCAAGTTAGGGTATGGACTTCATCTTTGTGCTATCCACTTCTGATTCCTAGCACATTGTTTTCATATTGAATCTTGCCATGATTGAAACTCTTCTATCCAGCCAAAGTAGTTCATAGATTAGATGTGATTCAAATTTTTAGGGTTAGGTTTCCACCGAAACCATCTCGGACCCACCGAGTTGAAAAACTCGGTCTCACTGATTTGGCTTATGCCATTGCACTAGTGACTCTCGGTCTGACCGAGAATTACTAATCAGTGCAACCGATTTGAGGATTCTGTGAAACCCTAGCAGTCTCGGTACCACCGAACTAAAACTCGGTCCAACCGAGATCATCAGTTTAGGTTCCAAAACTGCTTCGGTATCACCGAGTTTGAAAATTGGTGGATCCGAAATGCTTTCTGTGGAAAACTAAGACTGAACTTTTGAGTCATTCTTTTGCAAAAACCTCTGCATTTTGTGATGCTCATCTTTTCTATCTCATCTATAACTCTTCACAGGGTCAGCAGTCAGCTTTTGCAGTATGTCTGATCAAAGTGACAGCCAGAACAGGGCAGAAGAGCAGATGGACTTGAGTGAGGGCACTAGTCCCTCTAGTACTTCAGATGAAGGGAGAAGAAGTACTCCTAGCAATTTGCCTAAGGCTGCAACTAGGCAAAGGAGGAAAAGAACTTCAGATTCAGAGGATGAGGACTACAAAGTTGAGGAAGATGAGGCTACTTCCAAGAAAGTGGTGCTCAAGAAGGAATATGGCTCAGCAAAGGATATAAAGCCAGGCATGAAGATTAAAAGGCCTGCAAGAAGGCAACCTATGCCCAAGGCCAGAGCAGCAACTCAACTGCCTAAAAATCCTGATCCCAAAGAGCCAGCTGATGAAAGCAAGAAGAGGAAGGAAAGGGTCAAGAAGACCATGGCTAGAGTTGTTGGGCAACCTTCCATGATGGAAGAGGAAGAGCCTGTTGCACCAGCACCAAAGGCACCTAAGCTTATGGGAGATGCAATCAGATCAGGGGCTGCAACATCTAAGCCGAAGGAAGCACCCAAAGCTGCCCCCAAGGCCAAGCCTGCACCAAATAGGAATACCAGGAGTATTCCAGCTGCTGAGAAGAACAAGGCCCCTGTGCCTAAGGTTGCTGAGGAGGAAGATGAAGAAGGACAGGTTCTAAGGAAGCTCAAGCCAAAGATACCAGACCACAATGATGCCCATCCTGTGGCTGAGGACATGAGAATCAGGAAGGATTCACGGCTGAGACTGTGGAGGATGGCAGATCCATATGCCACAAGGAGAAGAACTATTGTTGATTACAGGTTCCACACAAAGGAATAACAGGACTTCTATGAAACAATTCTGTTGGACAAGAAGCCCATAGTCTGTGACATGAGATGGGTTGACTGGAAATTCATCAAGGAAAATGAACAACACTATCCTGGAGTGCAAGACATCTTTGTTGCTTGTGGAGTTGCAGATTTTGTTGGGCAAAAGCTCACAAATTGGAATGATGAGCTTATCATGCAGTTCTACTCCACATCACACTTTTACCCAGATGGAAGAATTGTTTGGATGTCTGAAGGTACAAGGTACCAGTCCACTATAGAAGAATGGGCAAGTCTGATAAATGCCCCAAAGGATAATGAGGATGACCTAGACATTTATGCCAAGAAGAAGATGGGTCACAATTCAATGGCACACATGTACAAGGAGATCCCAGACAAAGCCCTAGAGACTTTCACTTTTGGATCAGTCCATTTTCTGTTGTTAGGGCTGCCAACCATAAATTGGATTTTGAGGCACACCTTGTTGCCCAAGTCTGGTGACCATAACATGATCAGAGGGCATGCCATCAACATGTTGCATGTGTTTGATGTGCCACAAAAGTTCAAAGTCATGATCCTTATAGTTGAAACAATCAAGAGGACTGCAGCAGATCAGAAGAGGAGCTGTGGATATGCACCTCAGATTCAAGAATTGATAAACTCAAAGATGGGCACAGGAAAATATCTATTGGATAGGGAACATTTTCCACTCTATCCAGACTTTGAGGACAATGAGGTTGTCATGAATGAGGATGATCCATCATCAGTTCAAGCTCAAGAGAAGAAGGAGAAGGCAAAGAGGGAGAAGGCTGCCAAGATGCCAACTCAAGAGGAGGCATCTGAATATTTCTTGAAAACCAAACAGGAGCAGCTTGGTTACTTGATAGCATTATCTCTGAGGATTGAGAAGGGGTTGGCCACCATAACTCAAAACCAGGAGAGCCTGGAAAGAATCATGGAACAAAAATTCTATGATCTAGATGTCAAGGTAACTGAGATTCAGTCAGTTGTGGAGCAGCTACAGGATGACATGCAGGAGAGGAAGGGCAAGACTACCACCAATGTGTTTGCCAAAGTGCCCAGAGCCCAGAGGTCAGTTGCAGTGCCAGTGACAGACACTAGAGCAACATCTTCAGCACCAGCTACTGCCCCTTCAGCTCCAGTGCAACCAGCTTCAGCATCAACTCCAGCACCCTCTACATCAACTGAAGCCTTCGTCCTTGGAGTTATCAGGACACCACCACTAGAAGATCAAGCCTGAGAGTCGATCTAGCACTATGCATTTTCTATGAACTTCTTGGTAATTTGTTGCCAAAGGGGGAGAAAAATGTATAGATCATAGGCTTCGAGAGAGAGAGAGAGAGTGTGTTGCTTTTGTTCTCTCTTGATTTATTTGGTGTTTTTCAATCTTTGATTGCTTTTGGTTGAGATACTATGCTTGTGAGACATTGATGATCATGTGTTTGATCATAAGCTACACTTATGCATGTTTGATGATATTATCCTATCTATCTTTTGTGATCACTCGCTATGCTTGGTGATGAGTGCATATATTCATTGTTTATTATTTTGAGCGCTCCACCAAGATGTATGTGACATGGAAGAGTAACCCATGAGCCTAATTCATTGTGCATTTGCAGTCCAAAGCAAATCTAAAACTATGCACAAATTTAGGGGGAGCTCTTGCTTATCACATACTTCTCAAAGCGACGATGTTATTTAAATTTTATTATCATTTGTCGAAGCTTTGATCAATTACCAGAAAGGGGGAGATTGAAAGTGCAACTATCCCTAGGTGGTTTTGGTAATTCATAACAACATATAGCTCATTGAGCTAATGCTATTCCAAGACTATTGTTTCAGGAAAGCTCAATGAATGACATGGCATGGATGATGAAAGTGGATCCCTCAAAATACTAAGGACAAAGGATTGGCTCAAGCTCAAAAGCTCAAGACTCTTCATTTTACATTTTAGTGATCCAAGATCACATTGAGTCTATAGGAAAAGCCAATACTATCAAGAAGGGATGAGGTGTTGCTTAATGAGCCTTTTGCTTCATGTGCTTAGTGATATGCTCCAAAACCCTCAACTACTTTCCCACATCCACAAATGACCTAAACCTAAAGCCAAAATCGGTCACACCGATTCTTTCTATCCGGCGCCACCGATTCCAAAAGTCATAGCCACTGCCACAAACCCTAAGCAAATCGGTCTTACCGATAGGGATCTCGGTCTCACCGAGATGGGGTTGCAATCTCTCTGTTTCCCTTCGTAACGTTTCGGTCTAACCGAAGTGAGCGATCGGTCCCACCGAGATTGCAATGTAAACTCTCTGTTTCCTTTTTGTAACATTTCGGTCTCATCGAAAAGAGCAAATCGGTCCCACCGAGTTTACCTGACCAACTCTCTGGAAAGCTTATTACCAAATCGGTCTCACCGAGTTTGTGTAATCGGTCTCACCGAGATTACGTTATGCCCTAACTCTAACCAAATCGGTCTCACCGAGATGCATGTCAGTCCCACCGAAAATCCCTAACGGTCACTAGGTTTACTAAATCGGTCCGACCGAGTTTAACGATTCGGTCCCACCGAGTTTGGTAAATTGTGTGTAACATTTATATTTTGTGTGGAGGCTATATATACCCCTCCACCTTCTCTTCATTCGTGGAGAGAGCCATCAGACTAAACCTACACTTCCAACTTACCATTTCTAAGAGAGAACCACCTACTCATGTGTTGAGGCCAAGATATTCCATTCCTACCATATGAATCTTGATCACTAGCCTTCCCCAAGGTGCTTTCCACTCAAACCCTCTTTCCACCAGATCCAAATCCTATGAGAGAGAGTTGAGTGTTGGGGAGACTATCATTTGAAGCAGAAGAGCAAAGAGTTCATCATCAACACACCATTTGTTACTTCTTGGAGAGTGGTGTCTCCTAGATTGGCTAGGTGTCACTTGGGAGCCTCCGACAAGATTGTGGAGTTGAACCAAGGAGTTTGTAAGGGCAAGGAGATCGCCTACTTCGTGAAGATCTACCGCTAGTGAGGCAAGTCCTTCATGGGCGATGGCCATGGTGGGATAGACAAGGTTGCTACTTCGTGGACCCTTCGTGGGTGGAGCCCTCCATGGACTCGCGCAGCCGTTACCCTTCGTGGGTTGAAGTCTCCATCAACGTGGATGTACGATAGCACCACCTATCGGGAACCACGCCAAAAACATCCATGTCTCCAATTGCGTTTGAATCCTCCAAACCCTTCCCTTTACTTTCTTGCAAGTTGCATGATTTAATTTCCGCTGCCTATACACTCTTTGCATGCTTGCTTGAATTGTGTGATGATTGTTTGACTTGTCCTAAAATAGATAAAATTTGCCAAACTCTAAAATTGGGAAAAAGGTTAAGTTTTTATTGGTCAAGTAGTCTAATCACCCCCCACCTCTAGACATACTTCAAGGTCCTATAGATGTACAACCTCCCCCCGTGGAAGTGCATGAAGACAATGTACATACACATGAGCATGCTGATTCAAGGGCCGAAACAACCGGGAAATAATATTAATCTGTATATGGGGCTTCTAAAAGAGGAGCTAGACACGTTATGGAAAACACTGGCATGGACATGGGACGCCAGCAAAGGAGAGTATTTCTATATGAGATCCGCACTGATGACGATAGTGCACGACTATCTCGGTTACGGGTACTCCTCAGGCCAGGTGTGCCACGGATACTGCGGATGCACGAGGTGCATGGATGATACAATGTCTCAGCAGCTTACGTCAACAAAATATGGCAGGTCTGGGAAAATCGTGTACATGGGGCATCGTAGATGGCTCGAGAAGGATGACCGGTGGAGAAAACGTGGAGATCTATTCAATGGTTTGGCTGAGCATCGAGGACCTCCATGTAAGAGGAGCGGCGCCGGAATCAATGAGCTGTCGAAAAACTGGGAACAGTGCCCCGCGCCGGGAAAGATGAAAAAGGCATCGAGCTGCTGCTGAAGGTATGGAAAACAAGGTATGTTTTTCGGGACTGATGTCTGCTAGAACTACGTCGGTATTTCCCCAAAGAGGAAGGGATGATGCAGTATAGCAACGGTAGGTATTTCCCTCAGTGATGAGACCAAGGTTATTGAACCAGTACGAGAACCTCCTCACACCACGTAAACAACACCTGCACACAAATAACAAATACTCGCAACCCGACGTGTTAAAGGGGTTGTCAATCCCTTCCAGCTACGACGCCTCAAGTAGGCAAATAACGTGAGGTAAAAAGTGGCAGATAGAATAAATAGATCGCGGAACAAATAAATTGCAGCAAGGTATTTTTGTATTTTTAGTTTAATAGATCTGAAAATAAATGCAATAGAAAATAGATTGCAAAGGCAAATATGATGAAAAGAGACCCGGGGGCCGTAGGTTTCACTAGTGGTTTCTATCGAGAAAAATAGCAAACGGTGGGAAAACAATTGCTGTTGGGCAATTGATAGAACTTCAAATAATCATGACGATATCCATGCAATGATCATTATATAGGCATCATGTCCAGGATTAGTAGACCGACTCCTGCCTGCATCTACTACTATTACTCCACACATCGACCGCTATCCAGCATGCATATAGTGTATTAAGTTCATGAGAAAATGGAGTAATGCAATAAGAACGATGACATGATGTAGATGAGATCCGTTTATCTATTGCAACAGATATAGATCCCATCTTGTTATCCTTAGTAGCAACGATACATACGTGTCGGTTCCCCTTCTGTCACTGGGATCAAGCACCGTAAGATCGAACCCACAGCAAAGCACCTATTCCCATTGCAAGATAAATAGATCAAGTTGGCCAAACAAAACCCAAATATCAGAGAAGAAATACGGGGCTATAAGCAATCATGCATATAAGAGATCAAAGAAGACTCAAATAACTTTCATGGATAAAAACATAGATTTGATCATAAACTCAAAGTTCATCGGATCCCAATAGACACACCGCCAAAAGACTTACATCATATGGATATCCAAGAGACCATTGTATTGATAATCAAGAGAGAGAGAGGAAGCCATCTAGCTACTAACTACGGACCTGTAGGTCTACAAAGAACTACTCACATATCATAGGAGAGGCACCAATGGAAGTGGTGAACCCCTCCATGACGGTGTCTAGATTGGATCTGGTGGTTCTGGACTCTGCAGCGGCTGGATCAATATTTCGTCGACTCCCTAGGGTTTCTAGAATATTGTGGTATTTATAGAGCAAAGAGGCGGTTCGAAGGCACCCGAGGTGGGCACAACCCACCAGGGCGCGTCTGGGCCTCCTGGCGCGCCCTGGTGGGTGCTGCTCCCCTCGAGTAGCCCCTCAGGTGCTTCCTTGGGCCATTGGCTTTCTTCTGGCCCAAAAAAATTCCTCCAGGAGTTGCATTGCATTTGGACTCGGTTTGATATTGATTTTCTGTGATGTAAAAAACATGCAGAAAACAGCAACTGGCACTGGGCACTATGTCAATAGGTTAGTACCAGAAAATGATATAAAATGACTATAAAATGATTGTAAAACATCCCAGAATGATAATATAACAACATGGAACTATCAAAAACTATAGATACGTTGGAGACGTATCAGCATCCCCATGCTTAATTCCTGCTCGTCCTCGAGTAGATAAATGATAAAAACAGAATTTTTGATGTGGAATGCTGCCTAACATGTTCATCACATTCTTTTCTTTATAGCATGGACATATGGACTTTTATATGATTCAAAGCAATAGTCTAGTTTTGACATGAAGACTTTAATACTCAAGCATACCAACAAGCAACCATGTCTTCCAAAATATCAACACTAAACCAAGTTATCCCTAGCCCATCATGCTCAATCGTTGATCCATTCATGAAACACACTCGAATATTAGCTACACCCAATGCTCAAATATGATCATAGTGCCCCTTAATTGGTGCTTTATAAGAGAAGATGGAGACTCACATTCAATATAAAATTTGCATAAGTAAAAGAAAGGCCCTTTGCGGAGGGAAGTAGTGATGTGTAGAGGTGCCAGAGCTCAAAGCTTAAATTGAGAGATAAAATTATTTTTGAGAGGCATACTTTTCCTACCAACAAAAACGACTTGGAGCATCCCAACACTTTCAATGCTAGATACATCATAGGCGATTCCCAAACAGAAAATAAAGTTTATTTCTTGCTTGATAAGAAGCCCATAGTGTGTGACATGAGATGGGTGGACCGGGAGTACATCAAGAAGAATGAAGAGCACTTCCCAGGTGTATATGACAGCTTCAAAGCATGTGGAGTTGATACATTTGTTGCCCAGAAGCTTACCAAGTGGAATGATGAGTTGATCATGCAATTCTATTCAACTGCTCATTTCTATCCAGATGGCAAAATTGTCTGGATGTCAGAAGGTACAAGGTACCAATCCTCTGTGGAAGAATGGGCTCAGTTGATCAATGCCCCAGAAGAAAATGAGGATGACTTGGATGTCTATGCCAATAAGAAGAAGGATCACAACTCAATGGCCAGCATGTACAGAGAGATCCCAGATGATGCTTTGGAGACTCATAAGTTTGGATTTGTCCACTTCTTGTTGTCTGGTTTGTCTACCATAAACTGGATCCTAAGGCACACATTGCTACCCAAGTCAGGAGATCACAAGATGACCAGAGGACACTCCATCAACTTGCTACATATATTTGATGTTCCTCAAAAGTTCAAGGTGATGAGTATGATTATGGAAACAATCAAGAGGACTGCAGCTGATCAGAAGAGATCTTGTGGGTATGCCCCACATATTCAGGAGCTCATCAACTCAAAGATGGTCACAGGCACATTTTTGTTGGACAAGGAGCACTTACCCCTCAAGCCAGACTTTGAGGACAACATTGTTGTTATGAATAAAGAAGATCCATCATCTGTGCAAGCACATGAGAAGAGAGAGAAAGGCAAGGGCAGAGAAAGCTGCAAAGATGCCAACTGCTGAAGAAGCATCTCAGGTGTTCTTGAAGAGCAAGCAAGACCAGCTTGGATATCTATTGCCTCCACCCTGAGGATTGAGAAGGGCTTGGCCACCCTGACTCAAAACCAGGAGAGCTTGGAGAGGATCATTGAGTAGAAATTCTATGATCTTGGCGTCAAGGTAACTGAGATCCAGTCAGTAGTTGAGCAACTTCAGGAGGAAGTGGAGGAGAAGAAGGGCAAGTCTACTCCAGAAGCTTTTGCTAGAGTGCCTAGAGGACAGAGATCTGCTGCAGTGCCAGTCACAAATACTAGAGCTACATCATCTGCACCAGCTGCTACAGCTCCAGTGCCACCTCCAGCAGCCACTCCACCAGCTCCAACTACATCTACATACGCTTTCGTCCTTGGAGTCATCTCTACACCACCTCATGAAGACCAAGCCTGAGAGTCGTTTAGCACTATGCATGTTTGAACTTTTTGGTAACTTGTTACCAAAGGGGGATAAAATGTATAGATCATAGGCTTCGAGAGAGAGTGTTGCTTTTTATCTCTCTTGTTTTGGTTGAACTTCTTATTTGTGTGCTTGTGAGCTACTTGTTTACTTGTTCGATCATGTGTTTGATCGTATGGTACACTTAATGCTTGTTGGATGATATTATCTCTTATATCCTTATATGATCATTCACTTTCTTGGTGATGAGTGCACGCTTTTTAACTTCTATCATTTTGAGCGCTCCACCAAGATGTATATGACATGAAAGAGTAACCCATGATCCTAACACATTATGCATTTGCAGTCCAAAGCAAATTTTAAATAATGCACAAATTTAGGGGGAGCTCTTGCTTATCACATACTTCTCAAAGCGACGATGTTTTTCAATCTTATTATCATTTGTCGAAGCTTTTATCTATATGTTGTCATCAATTACCAAAAAGGGGGAGATTGAAAGTGCAACTATCCCTGGGTGGTTTTGGTAATTCCTAACAACATATAGCTCATTGAGCTAATGCTATTTCAAGACAAATATTTCAGGAAATCTCAATGTTTGGCATGGCATGGATGAGAAACATGGACCCCTCAAAATGCTAAGGACAAAAGGATTGGCTCAAGCTCAAAGCACAAGACTCTACATTTTACTTTTAGTGATCCAAGATCACATTGAGTCCATAGGAAAAGCCAATACTATCAAGAGGGGATGAGGTGTTGCTTAATGAGTTTCTTGCTCAAAGTGCTTAGTGGTATGCTCCAAAAACCCTCAATTACTTTCTCACATCCACATTTGTCCTAAACCAAAAGTCAAACTCGGCCCCACCAAAACTTTCTATCCGACGTCACCGAGTTCACTTGACATAGCCATTGCCACAAACCCTAGTCTTTCCGTGTCACCGATAGGGATCTCGATCTCACCGAGATGGGATTGTAATCTCTCTGTTTCCCTTCGTAACGTTTCAGTCCAACCGAGATGAGTGATTGGTCCCACCAAGATTGCAATGCAAACTCTCTATTTCCCTTTCGTAATGTTTCGGTCCAACCGAGATGAGCGAATCGGTCCCACCGAGTTTGCCTGACCAACTCTCTATTTGTCTATTACCAAAATCAGTCCCACCGAGTTTGTGTAATTGGTCTCAACGAGATTACGTTATGCCCTAAGCCTAACGATACTCAATAGAATTGGATCCATTCCAAATAGCGAGAATTAGGATTCTTGATCCCTCTCAATCTCTCTCTCAATTCAAGGATCCAGAGAGGTGTTTTCATAGTCATCTCTGAATATTTGCCATCTCGGAATATTTTTGATGATCTCCCTCCCCAATCTGATATTATAGTTCCACTGTAGATAGAAATTCCCTTATGATCTAATTCCGAGCGGTGTGTTTTCTACGATCGCTCCATGAATAGCGCATAGCAGAGCCACACCTAATACTCCGGTAACTCCCATCATATGAAATGGGTTCAACGTCCAATTATGAAATCCTTGGCGGTCCCACCGAGTTGACATGTCTGTCCCACCGAAATGCCTAACGATCACATTATGAACTAAATCGGTCTGACCGAGTTTCACGATTCGGTCCCACCGAGTTTGGTAAGTTGTGTATAATGGTTAGATTTTGTGTGGAGGCTATATATACCCCTCCACCCACTCTTCATTCGTGGAGAGAGCCATCAGAACATGCCTACACTTCCAACATACATTTTCCGAGAGAGAACCACCTACACTTGTGTTGAGGTCAAGATATTCCATTCCTACCACATAAATCTTGATCTCTAGCCTTCCCCAAGTTGCTTTCCACTCAAATCTTCTTTCCACCAAATCCAAATCCCGTGAGAGAGAGTTGAGTGTTGGGGAGACTATCATTTGAAGCACAAGAGCAAGGAGTTCATCATCAACAGACCATTTGTTACTTCTTGGAGAGTGGTGTCTCCTAGATTGGCTAGGTGTCACTTGGGAGCCTCCGTCAAGATTGTGGAGTTGAACCAATGAGTTTGTAAGGGCAAGGAGATTGCCTACTTCGTGAAGATCTACCCTAGTGAGGCAAGTCCTTCGTGGGCGATGACCATGGTGGGATAGACAAGGTTGCTTCTTCATGGACCCTTCATGGGTGGAGCCCTCTGTGGACTCGCGCAACCATCACCCTTCGTGGGTTGAAGTTTCCATCAACGTGGATGTACGATAGCACCACCTATCGGAACCACGACAAAAACATCCGTGTCTCCTATTGTGTTTGCTTCCTCAAACTCCTCCCCTTTACCTTCATATGCAATTATTTTACATTCCGCTGCTATACTCTTAGAATTGCATGTGTAGGTTGATTGCTTGACTTGTGCTAAGTTGCTAAAATCTGTCAAGAACTAAAATTGGGAAAAGGCTAGATTTTTATTTGGTCAAGTAGTCTAATCACCCCCCTCTAGACATACTTTCGATCCTACAAGCGGCACCGGAATCAATGAGCTATTGAAAAACTAGGAACAGTGCCCCGCGCCGGGAAAGATGAAAAAGGCGTCGAGCCGCTGCTGAAGGTATGGAAAACGAGGTATGTTTTCTGGGACTGATGTCTGCTAGAACTACGTCGGTATTTCCCCAAAGAGGAAGGGATGATGCAGTATAGCGACGGTAGGTATTTCCCTCAGTGACAAGTCCAAGGTTATCGAACCAGTACGAGAACCTCCTCACACCACGTAAACAACACCTGCACACAAATAACAAATACTCGCAACCCAACGTGTTAAAGGGGTTGTCAATCCCTTCCGGCTACGACGCCTCAAGTAGGCAAATAACATGAGGTAAAAAGTGTTAGATAGAATAAATAGATTGCGGAACAAATAAATTACAGCAAGGTATTTTTGTATTTTTGGTTTAATAGATCTAAAAATAAATGCAAGAGAAAATAGAACGCAAAGGCAAATATGATGAAAAGAGACCCAAGGGCCGTAGGTTTCACTAGTGGCTTCTCTCAAGAAAAATAGCAAACGGTGGGAAAACAATTACTGTTGGGCAATTGATAGAATTTCAAATAATCATGACGATATCCCTGCAATGATCATTATATAGGCATCACGTCCAAGATTAGTAGACCGAGTCCTGCGTGCATCTACTACTATTACTCCACACATCGACCGCTATCCAGCATGCATCTAGTGTATTAAGTTCATGAGAAAACGGAGTAATGCAATAAGAACGATGACATGATGTAGACGAGATCGGTTTATCTATTGTGGCAGATATAGATCTCATCTTGTTATCCTTAGTAGCAACGATAAATACGTGTCGGTTCCCCTTCTGTCACTGGGATCAAGCACCGTAAGATCGAACCCACTACAAAGCACCTCTTCCCATTGCAAGATAAATAGATCAAGTTGGCCAAACAAAACCCAAATATTGGAGAAGAAATATGAGGCTATAAGCAATCATGCATATAAGAGATCAAACAAGACTCAAATAACTTTCATGGATAAAAACGTAGATCTAAGCATATAATCAAAGTTCATTGGATCCCAACAAATGCACCGCCAAAAGAATTACATCATATGGATCTCCAAGAGACCATTGTATTGATAATCAAGAGAGAGAGAGAGAGGAAGCCATCTAGCTACTAACTACGGACCCGTAGGTCTATAAAGAACTACTCACGCATCATAGGAGAGGCACCAATGGAAGTGGTGAACCCCTCCATGACGGTGTCTAGATTGGATCTGGTGGTTCTAGACTCTGCGGCGGCTGGATCAATATTTAGTCAACTCCCCTAGGGTTTCTAGAATATTGTGGTACTTATAGAGCAAAGAGGCGGTTCGCGGGGCACCCGAGGTGGGCACAACCCATCAGGGCGCGCCTGGGCCTCCTGGCGCCCTGGTGGGTGTTGCTCCCCTCGAGCAGCCCCTCAGGTGCTTCCGTGGCCCATTGGCTTTCTTCTGGCCCAAAAAAATTCCTCTAGGAGTTGCATTGCGTTTGGACTCCATTTGATATTGATTGCCTGCAGTGTAAAAAACATGCAGAAAACATCAACTGACACTGGGCACTATGTCAATAGGTTAGTACCAAAAAATGATATAGAATGATTGTAAAACATCCAAGAATGATAATATAACAACATGGAACAATAAAAAATTATAGATATGTTGGAGATGTATCAGGGACTTGCAGTACTGGCCCAATTATGACACGCCTCATTGCTTTGATCAAATGCATATCATGAGGAATGTCCTCGAGAGCTTGGTTGGCACACTGATGAACATGCCGAAGAAGACCAAGGATGGTTCGAAGGCAAGGAAAGACTTGGAAGATTTGGAGACCAGGATAGATCTCCACCGTAAAAAGTCGACGAAGGAGACGGAGACGGAGGCGAGGGAAAGGGGCAGAAAATTCAACAAGAAGGAGGAGAATTATTGCCCCCCTTCTTGCTTCACCTTAAGTGCGAAGGAGATCGATCAATTCATCAAGTGCCTTATGGGAATCAAAGTCAGTTCTAGTTACTGTGGGAAGATAAGCAGATTTCTAGACACCAAGAAGAAAAGGTTCAGTGGGATGAACTCTCATGACTGTCACGTCATGATGACGTAGATACTCCCGGTTGCCATTAGAGGGATAATGGAGAAGCACGTCCATGCCACGCTTACTGGTCTCTGCAACTTCTTCGGTGTTAACTCTCAAAAGTCCATCAGTTTGAAGCAGCTCCAAAGGCTACAGTAAGAGATTGTTGTCATACTATGTGAGCTTGAGATGTACTTCCCGCTCGCGTTCTTTGACATCATGGTGCATTTGTGTGTCCACATCATGGACGACATCATCAACCTCGAGCTGACATTTCTTCACAACATGATGCCGTTCGAGAGGATGAATGGGGTCATCAAAGGATTCATTCGTAACATGTCTCGTCCCGATGGGAGCATCGTCCAGGGGTATCTGACGCAAGAGTGCATCTCCTTTTGCGAGAATTATATAGGCGTCGAAGACCCTGTTGTTGGTTTGCCTGTCAAGAAGCACCATGGGCGGCTCGGAGGAGAAGGTCACAACAACGGCCGAAGGGAATTGCACGTGGACTACTTGGATCGACGGAACGACTTTGACAGGGCTAACTTAGTAGTGCTACAACACCTATATGTGGTAGATAATTATGTGACACTTCACACAGAAACCATCGCAAAGAAGTACCGTGATAAGGGGATGCGCAAGACGGACGACAAAGTTATTGTAGAGCACAATGCCACTTTCTTGCGTTTGTTCAAAGAGCAAGTTCTTGATAATCCCCCAGAAGAGGGCAGTTCAGACGGATTGCTCATACACGCCTTAGCACATGGCCTCGCGCCCAAACTCGCGACCTATCAGGCATACGATATCAACGGGTACACGTTCTACACGGAGGCCAAAGACATGGACAGTGATTACCGGAACTCAGGGGTGACGATTGAATGCATGACCAACGCCAACGGCGCAACTGAAAGATTCTACAGAAGGGTCGAAGAGATCTGGGAGTTTGACTATGCTGGAATGCACGAAGCGATGACGGTCCATGTCAGATGGGCTAAGGACGTCATAAGAGAAAACAAGTATTTCACTACCATGTCTATACCTGACGCGAAGAGGCTTGCAGCGGTGGAACTTATGATCTAGGGTTATTTTTGGGGGTTTCTGTATTTTTAGGAGTTTTTGGCATCGGTCTCACGCTAAGATGGGCCTCGAGGTGACCACAAGACACCAACACACGGGCAAGGCACCTGGCGCACCCTGGTGGGTTGTGCTCACCTCCTTCACCTTCTGCCCCCACCCCCCGCGAAGCTTCTAGTGCCTCTTTTGTTCTAAAAAAACGTCAATAAGTTTAATCTCATTTGGAGGACTTTCATTTCTGCACAAAAAATAACACCATGGTAGTTCTACTGAAAACAACATCAGTCTGTGTTAGTTCCATTCAAATCATACCAAAACCATATAAACTATTGTAACATGGCATGAATACTTCATAAATTATAGATATATTGGAGACGTATGAGTGTCCTGCATAGGGGCTACTATGGCACCCTTCAAATATAGCATTCATTTCATGTTCTGGAACACAACGCCTTATCATGTCATCTGGTCCATAACGATAGAGAAATGGGTCATCCAAAAAGTAATACTTCAGATCACTGAAGAACTTTTTCCTTTGATGATAACTCATATTGGGCGCCATGTACTTACCTACAAGAAAGTTAGCATAATCTGCAAATCAAGGTTCTATTTTTTAATCATGGCCAAACTCTCACCTGGAAAAGATTCATTTATAGGTACTTCATCACAAGGTATTCTTTCCATGAGTGATAGGTGGTGCTACCGGGTTCCCCTCCCCTTTGCAGTCTACTATCCGCAAGTCAAATTCCTGAAGTAGTAATATCCACCTAATCAACCGGGGTTTAGCGTCCTTCTTTGCAAGGAGGTAACGTAAAGCACAGTGATCGGTGTGGACTATCACTTTTGAATTACTAATATAAGGACAAATTTGTCACAAGCAAAAACAATAGCGAACAATTCTTTTTCAGTAGTTGCCAAGTGTACTTGGTCTTCATCCAAACTCCTGCCAGCATAAAAGATCATGTTAAGTTTTTTATCAGTGCACTATCCTAGAACAACACATACTGCATAATTGCTTGCATCACACATGATCTCAAAGGGCTCATCCCATTTTGGGGGTTGGATGATGGGGGCTGTTATCAAGGCATCTCTTAATTTTTCATAAGTCTGCACACAAATCTTATCAAATGAATAAGGCACATCTTTGTGCAACATGTCAAGAAGAGGCTTAGTTATTTTGGACTGAAGTCTTTGATAAATTCTTTATAGAAACTAGCATGTCCCATAAAAGTTTGCATACCTATCGCATCTTGAGGGTAAGGTACATTTTCTATTACCTCAATACTATCTTGGTCTATCTCAATACTCTTTCCTGAGACTCTATGTCCCACACTACAAAAAAATACACTTCCGTGATGATACGTGTTTATCACAGTAGGTCGCGTTTTTTGTCATGCATGTACATCCATGACAAATTTATAACAGAATCAAGATAGTCATACATGTGCTGTCGTAGAAGTGTTCCATGGAATTACCAAAATTATCATCATGGAAGTGTCCACTTCCATTACGATAAATCGCACGTCACAGAACTGCTTTCGTCAAGGGTGACTGACACGTGGCATCCACCGTAACGGAATGCCGTTAAGCTATCGGGTCGGGTTTTGGATCCGATAACCCGTTAACAGCCCCAACCAATGGGAATTTTCCACGTGTAAAATTATCATTGGCTGGAGGAAACACGTGTCTGCTCATCGTTGGGACAGATGTCATCCAATCATTGGACCGAAGGCGCCTATGATACTTCGACACGTGGCATGGCCCAACAGAGGCCCATTCCTGTGAAAAGGCCGGCCCGTTTGACTTGGTCAAAATGTGGCAGGCCGACCCATGGAAAGCCTGTTAACGGCCTGTTCGCATATAGCCCATTTACAGCCCGCTAACCCAAGGCTCGTTACGCCCTATCCGAATAGGCCCAGTAGCATCATTTGGGCCACCCAATATGATTCCAGCCCGTTTTCACTTCTGGCCCATGTATGGCCCATGACGTCTTTCGGCCCATATGAGGCCCTATGTAACTCTTGGCCTATTAATGGCCCGTGGTGAAACTGGCCCGTAATGAACAGTGTATCACTTTACACCCATTAACGGCCCATGGTGAAACTGGCCCGTAATGAACAGTGTATCACTTTACACCCATTAACGGCCCGTGGTGAAATTGGCCCGTAATGAATAGTGTATCACTTTATACCCATTAACGGCCCGTTGTTCCGTTGGGCCGTTTCCAGCCCATGTTATCTTTCAGCCTTCTCGGAGCCCATTTATTCTTGGGCTCATTTCCAGCATTCGTTTACTTACGACCCGTTACCGTCATTTTCTGCTTGTGGGCCAAATTCAGCCCGTGGTTACAGTCAGCCCGTTTGTGGCCCGTTAATTCGTTGGGCCGTTTTCATAGCGTCATGAAATACGGCCTATTGATGGCTTGTTATGGTCGGCCCATGAATGGATGATCCCAACTCTAGCCCGTTTACGACCATAATGCGGCCTGTTATTGGCCCATGTTATCATACTGCCCGTATAAGGCCCATTGATGATACGGCCCGTAGAAAGCCCATTGTTTCTACGGCCCTTAGAAGGCCCATTGTTTCTACGGCCCGTAGAAGGCCCACTGTTTCTACGGCCCGTAGGAGGCCTAGTGTCACTACAGTAAATATTAGCCCATGGTTATTGTAGCCTAGTTTTAAAAAATAGGTTATTGCAGCCACTAGCAAACTGCGGAAAAAGAACTGCAATGACTACAAGCAAACAAATAAACAAGACAACAAGGAAATAAATAAGCAAGCAACTTACGCTAGGCTATCACGGCTATCACATATTACATCCACTGGGCATCAAAGTTCGCCACCAGTGCATAAACGCGTCGACAAAAGAATATACAAAACTGAGAGCACTTCAGAAGGCACTAGGCCTGGCCAGGAAGGGCCCCCCAAACAACTGAAGAAGTTGAGTAGACCTCAGTTGTGTCAATGATAGATGCATCAACACTAGATTTAAGGCTTGATGGTGCGCACAACAGTCCTCTGACATCTTCATTGCATCTTTGACTTCAAGTCGGAGCTGAGCTGAAGCAAGCCTTTTCACTTTAAGTTGAGACTGAAGAAGTCGAACTGATTGAGGCAGCGATTGCACAGAGGTTGTCTCACACCTGCTGGTGAGTAGCTTCAACTCACTGTCTTCATCAAGACAGGACCTTAGGGTCATCTCGCTGTCCACAAGATGGTTTGGCTCACTATCTTCCCTAAAGTTCTGCCTGGCGTAAGAGATACGACTCTGAAAGAGAAACAAGGAGACACGTAACAGGTTTCACAATTATATAAGCAAATAAATGGATCTGTTGTGCATAAGGAACATGTTTTAACAACTACAATTTGAAACTGGTAGTTGTTGCAAACATCCAATCAGATGTAAATAGCAAAGCAAATAGCAGTGGAGGAAATGATGCCTATCCAAATCTATACTAGAACAAAGTTTGAAGGCTTGAGAAGGATGAACTTACATTACATGTTAACACGGGCTGGACAAAGCCCTTCTCCATGTTGATGGAAGGATAATTCAATAAATTCCCCAAAGAAAATTCTTTATAAGCGTTGCCATTATTCTACATTTTGCAAAGAGTAAATATAGATCAAATAATATTGGAAGAAACAGAGGATAATGAAGCTCAGGTGCAGACTGATGATACATAATCAAATAGCAATTAATTAAGTATAGCGTTAAAAGGCAAAAGGGAGAGAGGTACTGACGAGAGCAATGCAGAGCCCATTATTTTTTTGAGATCGTATGATCCTTTGAGCAAGGAGATTCATCTAAAATTACTTTTCATACAAGAGAGCAGGTAAGGCACAAGCAGAAATTTAGGAGTTCAAATTTTGAATTGATATCATAGACAGTACCTGACACTGGGCTCCCAACAGTTCTAATAGGGGTTTGGCCACTGGAGTAGGGGTAAAGTGTGGTACAGTTGGACCTGTGTTTTCTATGGCTGCTGATCTATCTGATTTAACAGGTATCACTACCTTTTCCAAATACATAGTTTGTACTCCTTGAGGATCTGCACTCACCCTCTTCCTTTTGGACATCTATTACGAAAGAACAACATTTGACTGGGAAAACATAGTGTGACAACACATGGAATAGGTATAGAAAATGGATAGGTATGGCATATAATCATATATGATGCTTAAACTAAGCAGATGGTGTAACAAAGTAGAAGTAATGCAAGAGGTCAGATGCAACATATGTGCGACCAATACAACTTTGCAAAGCTAGAGCAAGCACCTTGATGGGTGAATAAGATAGGCCATCCTCCACCATGCCAAGTTTGTTAGCCAGTGGATCGTTCCGCAATATTCCTCTCGTGCACCCATTCTCATATTCATTTTGATAATGTTCAATATCTGACATGCATGAAAACATAAAAACAAGTGAGATTTTCTTTGTAATGCAGAAGTGATTCTAATCCAATACTTCCTCCCTGTAAACCCCTTTGTGCTATCTCTGTAATTCTTTTAAAAGATGCCATGCATGCTGTAATTTGTTGTGTGCATTAATATAATGTGGCCTACTACTCAAAATATGAGAGCTCCAGAAGTGATGACACTTCGCAGATGATAGCTTCAACATATAGTAAAGAAGAACAAGTCGACCTGACCTGACAGATTCAAAATACACTAAGGGAGAACAACTCGACCTGACCAGTCGACCGCAAGAGAAGAGTATCATCTTAAAGAAGAGCAGAAGAGCAAGCAGATTGAAGATATTACAAGTCTTTCAATACAATGTCGGTTGGCCACCCATGATGAACCAGAGCGCACAGAGAAATACTATTCTTTCCGGTCTCTCCATATGTGGCTCACATGCATTTCGAAACTAAAGTAGGAACATTTAGCTCACCAATTAAACATCTCTCAGTTTTACTAATATCAGCAATAATATCAGATATGAATTTGTACAACTAAGCTTGTTTAGCTCGATGGGTGGGGCAGTGCTATTACGACACGAACCACGTAGGCTTATTGTGGTCATCATAAAATGGGGGAAACATAAGCATGATGAGTACAGTGTTGACCGTGGCAGTGGGATGGCAGATCTGAAGCTGTAAACCGCGCAAAGGGTAGTTAACAACCAATGTTTACTTTGAAATAACAACTAAGATTTGGTATGGACAAGAAAGTACGGTCAACAAGTGACAAAGAAATGCAATTATGCTGTCTCTCTATATGTCGCGACATGCATTTGGAAACTCAAGTGGGACCTTTAGCTAACCAATTAAATGTGTCGGTTAACTAATATCAGTATCATATCACAATCATATTTGAACAACTAAGCTTTTGAATTCTGAGTGTTGTGTTGTTTAGCTTGAAGGGTGGAGTAATGCCAGTACGATAGAAAGCACCTACGCAGATCATAGTAGAGTAGATAAAAGGGGAAAACCCTAAGCATCAAGAGAAAAATCAGGAAAGTGAAACTAGCTGGACCAGTGGGTGACGCACACGCTTTTCGAAATGAATATAGGAACATTAGGTGACCAATTAAACGTTCTCTGTTTTAGTTATATGAGCATCATATCAGATTCATATTTCAACACGTAAGCTTTGGGTTGAGGTCTTGAGGAGCAGTGCTAGCACGACAAGAAGCACCTATGATGATGGTAGTGAATATAAAGGGGGGAAACCATAAGCTTTACGAGTATAGTGCCCGTGCCATGGCGGATCTGAAGGTGCAAACTGGACAAAGCTACTTCGCAACCAATGTTTGCTTTCAACTAGCCACTACGATTTGGTACGGACAAGAAAAGTACAGTAAACAAATTACGATCTATTTTCCGGGTGAGATCAATAACTTAAGCACATATGTAAGAGTATCACCTCTCTTGCGACGCCGTGTAGGCCTATGCTGATACGTTGAGGGTGCTGCGGGTGCGATGGCTGTCGGCGACGGGGAAGAAGACTTTAGACGGCAGACGGCCGGGTCGGGGGATATATCCTATTGCCGTGGACGAGGCGGTCGTAGGAGCGGCAACGGCAAGGTGGACGACGGCGCCGATGAAGCGAGAGGAGGCTATGAAAGGATCCTAGTCCAGTGCCGTGGATGAGAGACGTCCAGCTCTTGCAGTGGACGACGGGGTAGGGGTAGCGGCTTCGACAAGGTGGAGGATGGGGTGGCGGACGGAGGAGGCTGGCCGCAGTGCGGAGGTTGTCGTGCCGCCGATGGTGTATGAATGGGGAAATGGAGGGGAGGGGGGGATCTCAAACTTTGGGACGCGCTTCTCTGAAATGGGGGAAAGTTACGAACTTATCCCCCGTTTAAAATTTCGGACATCGCGTCGGTTGGGGATAGGATGGTAATCTCGCATCTCCCAAATATTTGCCAGTAACTATTTCGGGTGAGGAGAGGGTGTTTTGCCGCCCATGGTTGGCTCCCACGGTGTATGAACGGGGCTGACAGGTAGGGCGGTTGTGTCACGTCTGATGGAAGTTACACATCTGCCCCTATTTAAAATATTAGCCTACATCGATTTCGGACGAGGAGAGTTTGTTTTGCCGCCCACCGTGTATGAATGGGGAAATGGAGGAAGAGACACATGTCTTTCGGACGAGCTTGAATCAAATGTGTTTTGCCACCCACGTTTGGCGCCCATCGTGTCTGAATGGGCTCAGAGGCCGTCGTGTCACGTCTGATTGAAGTTACTAGTCTACCCCTATCGACAGCAGTGTAAATCCGGTCGATAAGGATGTACTCAGTGTCAGGGGTAGACAGTAATTTCCATCTCGCAAACACTTGCTTTGGGCAGCCCACAAATTATAGTGGGTGTTTAGCCGCTTCATTCAAAACTTGGGAGAATTAGCATTCACGTTGCCCTGGGACGTGGCAAACTAAATTCAAATCCAATTTGTATTCGATTATGAATATCCACATATAATTATACGTTTTTGTTATTTATTTCTTCAACACCACAACAAAGATTTATTCCACCTTTATATATGATTATGATTTAGAAATGCCGTGATCTTCGAATTTAGTAGGTTGGATACACTCTGATTCAAACAGTTATTTCATCCAATACAATATGCTCACACGAAAAACAGTTCACCTTATGTCAATCATACAAGTACTGCGGATTACCTCGCCTAAAAAATTCGGATAATTACAACACATGGACAACATGGAATTCCGGACAACATAGGGGGTCTTGCAACATAATCCATTCAGAGACATGACACAACATGCAAGTACGATAATCTAATGACAATTTCAACTAGTATCTAAAGAAGAACATGGATTACCTTGGGCTTCAGATAGCAGAAACAGCAGGACCTCCTCCGTCTTCAAATGCAACATTCCTACTTCCTCCAATTCTTGGGTTGCTTGCATAATGCGTGCCGCTAATTCCTTAATTTCCAGCCTCAAGATAAAGATTACCTCATTCATGGCAGCCACACCATCTCTTTCTACCTCTAGTAGAGCCTCAAGCACTATAATATCTGTGCTCAGACTGCTCTCCGGCGGTGTTGCCTCTGAACTGCTACCATCTGGTAACATGGATGGCGCACTGCTTCCACAAATAGATTCTGAGGTTGTACATTGTGTCCTAGTGTGAACGGCATCCTGAAAGGTTTCCGCTGGACATAAGTAAGAGATAGTTATCGTATGATCCAGGCAGTAAGCTTACATGGTAAACGACGGACGAATTATTGCCGAGCATGGAAAACTATATTTGAATGGTTCGAAGCAGCATCAGGCAAAAATAAAATAAAATGGTAAGATGAAACTAGGGATGTAAGTGGCAAATAAACGACATCCGCCAGTCCCATCTAGTTAGTTTTTGCTACCTCCCTAGTTCATTTTCCTCAAAAAACAAAAACTCTTCTGAACTATCATACCACTAGTGGACTTTAATCGGGATTGAACGTGACCCAGTTGACATCCCTAGTTGAAAGGGAGTGTACAACCGCTATATTTAAGTTGCCAAGGCATCTAAGCAGTTGAAATAATCTGAGAAAGCACTTAACAGTGTGGCCTCATATAAACTAGGAAGACAGTCTTGTGATGAAGTTGAGAGGAAAAGTTAAGGACTCAAATGAAATAGGCATGCATTTCTTTACGATAGTACAGCAGGCACTGCTGACATATTGGCCAACTCAGGTATAGCGTAACAACAAACAAGCATTCGAATCAAGCAATACAGCAAAGCAGACAACTGAACTATTTGTAATTTGATAGGATTACACGTTGAGGGCACAAGCCAAGAAAGCAGTCCACTCGCATTACATTTCACATGTACTAAAACACATTGGCTTACCATATGTTGCTGTGAAGCCTAGCTGCTGTTGCAATGTTCTTTGAAAATATCGTCAGCATCCCGTGGTTGCAAATCTAGTTGTTGTAGTTTATTCTGCACTATCTATTTAGGTAAAATTAATTTTAATCGCATGCACTGGTCCGAATTGATCATCAATGGTTCATCTAAACTAATGAAAGAAGGGTGTGTGCATACACGACAATATATCTGCTTCCCTCTATTTTTATGCTTGTTCGAGGTGCCGGCCCCAAAAGAACAAATATTTTGCTTGATGGGGTTGGCAGCTCCATAATTAATAGAAGCATCAAATTAGTCATGCAACTTGGGAAGATCAAGAACACACAAACAAGTAATGAACAGAGGCTCAGAGCAGTGATGTAATAGCTAGCATCAGAAAATGTAGGGTAAAACGAACAAAAAACAGCGGAACCACATGCTAGTTTGCTGATGTGTAATTAAGCATAGAGAACATTAACCAGTCTGATGGAACCAACAGGTGGCATCAGAACAAAACAAAAGCATATTAACTATACTAGTATGTATGCACGTGCAATGCATGTCTTAAAAGAATGGAGTGATTTTGGAGTGTGACTCGAAAAAAGTTATAATGGAGTGATTTTGATAAATGGAATTCCACCCACAATTGTTTTTAATATTCACACAAAAAACTGTACATTCACATCTTAAATACTGGAGGTTCATTAAAAAACTATATGTTACTCTATTATTTTTTCTTCCCATTCTCCTCCCAAACCTTCTTATCTGGGCTCAAGTCGTCATGCGCTCAAGCAGTAATATAGCCCATGAGGCATAGCATATGGGCCTTTTTTTTCCTGGAAGGGCCACGTGAATATTCTAGAACACAGCAGAGGCAACAACAGTCTACTGTTCATGGCGAATCCGGCTGATCTTAGCTCTTGGATTTTGGAGACCAACGGTTATGATTGATGCTCTGGATCCATCTCAAAACTGGTACACTATATAGTATATAAAGTATAGATATAGATATAGATGTGCACTGGTATGTAATTTAGCACATGTAACATGTTCACTGCCAGAAGTATGGCCCTACAGGTGCAAGCAGAATAACGCTTCTCATGAAAAACTGAATGATGCCCTGAAGAAATTCAAAGGTGCGGTGCTTATGCTAGGAAAGTGAATGTAGGCGCCGGCTGTTGGATGATAGTACCCGATTCTTGGCGGCATATGGGTATCGTTGTGATACTTGATAGCTAAGGATTGTCGATGGTGCTCGTGTTGCGGTTGAGTTTGGGCCGGCTGTCGCCGTCGCTGAAGCGGCTCCGATGCTATGGTTGCGGCGCCTGTCGACATACAAGAAAGCTCATCTGTGGTAAGTGAACAGTTGCACGATAAAGGGAAAAACCGAAGGAGTACAAATCAAAATAACCTGATGAGGCTGTGGCATCGGTAAAGCAAGGCCGGTGGAGTTGAATATGGCGTCCGTGGAGCGGATTCGGTGCAGTGGACGAAGGCTTCGGCGGGCGCGTTGTACAGTGCTTTCGGTGAGGCGGATCTGTTGCCGAGGACGAGGGCTTGTATGAAGGGCCAGCGAAGGGGCGGACGAGGGAGTCAGTGAAGGGCCTATGCTGTGGTGGACGAGGGAGCCGGTTAAGCAGATCCGGTGCAGTGGACCATGATGGCGGTCAAGGAGATCTGGAGCGGTGGACAAGCCAGTCGCTGAAGCGGCTCCGGTGAAGTGGTGAGTTGGCAGTTGGGGGTTCCAAGGTGCGGAAGGTAGATCCGGCGGGGTGTGAGGTCCATCACTGCGGCAGAGGACTAGATTCGGCGGCTTGCCGTGGTTGGAGGGGTCGGGGAGGTTAAAGGGAGGGGCTCTGGGGAAGAATGTTGGGGGCAAAGAGGGGAAAACAATGGAGTTACCAAAGCAGCCCTTTTCCGTTCATGTGGCAGGGGTAAAACAGGAATATCGCAGGGCTAAACTTTTGGGCGCATGATATTTCGATGTGAGCGGGAAGTTTGAAAGCTTTTGGCGCCTAAAATTATAAGTATTCTGCTCTCGTACGACCAACTATGATATCATGGCTGACAATTTGTTTGTTTTGCACGCAAAAAAAGTGCAAGTTTTGAAAATCAATGTCTCCAACTCGAAACTTAGATTGTCCATTCAATTCAAATATGGATCATTGAGCTACTACAGGCAAATACCATCATACAGTCCAATTCAAATGAAATTCCAAATGTGTTTATCCTAAATATGATGACAAAAGCAAAAATGTGTATGTGTATGAATAAAGTGAATGATTATAAAGTTTGAACATGCCCGTATGTGTATATCTCTAGGTTTGATATATGAATTTGAAATCACAAAATTCCGGCTTAAAAAATGTACCTCCGTTTAAATGAATTACAAAAGCTAATGATGGTGTCGAATTCCAAAATTCCAACCTTAGGTTTGTAATTCTGGTACATCAAGGTATATCACGCATGTTCAAAAGTATCGTTATCTCATAGTACAAACTGTGAAACAAATTGATCAACCATGAGTGCACAATATCTCAATTACGCTAAAGTCCCTCAAATATAGACACCTCACTCTTTATCTGAAGTCACCCCCACCACCACCACACACACACACACATAGAGAAGTCGTTCTCTCCCCCAGACACCAACACACGAGCATATTAACACCCCTCTCTCTTGTAAAGTCCGGACCCCAACATAGGTCTCTATCACTTTGTCTCCCGGGCATGCACACATCTCTTCCCTCACTCTCTAGGCCTCCCGCTATCTCTCTTACCCAAGCACACGCACTATGTAGAGTGTATATTTCCCATACACACAAAACGTCGCCCCCAAACGTCTATCTCCCTAGTTATGTGGTTCTCGCACACTCACCTCACACACCACCCCCACTGCAAACAAGCACACTTTGTCTCCTTGTGCACCACTCTCCTCTTTCTATCTCTCCCACATGCGGACCCGCCCCAGCTCCTTCCCTGTATACATATATGTCGTGACTCTTTGCATAGCTCCCTAATGTATAATCATTCTCGATTTCGCACATCAAAGACCTGATCGACAGGAAGGTTAAACTCGTCACCATAGTCCAAGTCATGCTCTTCCGCCGGATTCTCCCGTGTCAACGACGGGCTTTTAATCTGTGGGAATTCGACCCGGCCCAGCACCAAACTTTGTCCAGGCTACCTCCCCCCGCCCTACAGACGATGCCGAGGTGGAGTCCCAAGAGGGGCTAAACCAGGAGGAGGTGGTCCTGGAGGCTCCGCAAGGCGACCTCCCGGACCCCAGACCCAAAGGGGACATAGCCCCAGAGGGATCTAAGTCCGGCCTTGGGCCGGACACCGCTCCGGAACCTTCAGTGATTCCGGAGTCCGGCAGGCGGCCCCCTCTCAAGAAGGGCAAGCCTACGACGCCAGCGGCCTCCGTCCAACCGGAGGCACCGGACAACTTGCTGGAGGTGCTTAATGGCGCCTCCATCGACGAAGAGCACCGCACTGTTATGAGTGCGGTGATCCAGAAG
Source organism: Triticum dicoccoides (assembly GCF_002162155.2). Classification (NCBI taxonomy): domain Eukaryota; kingdom Viridiplantae; phylum Streptophyta; class Magnoliopsida; order Poales; family Poaceae; genus Triticum; species Triticum dicoccoides. The sequence goes on from NC_041391.1 coordinate 31,120,842, forward strand.
GTTCAGTCTGCCAAGAGCGGACTGATGGAAGCCTGTACCAGTCTTCTAACCGGTTTCGAGGTATGTATTTAAAACATGTAAAAATGTTACCGCATAGACAGTAGCCCCTGATGCTCAGTGTGGTGTTTGGAAAGAAAAGCCGGACTGAGAATCTAAATAGATATACGCAGGAGTCTAACATAAATATTTCAATATGGGAATGCAGGCTGCGCTGCTGACCTCTGCCGCACTAACTACGGAGGTCGATGCATTGAAGCAGAGCCTTGAGCGGTCCGAGAACAAGCTCGACCTTCCCAAGAAGCAGCTCAAGGACAAAGAAGGTATGTAGTACCTTATGTAATTGTATATATAAGTACCTGGTTGCAAATGATGACATGACCGACGTGAATATTACAGGGGCCACAACCGAGGTGGTGACCCTGAAGGAAGCGCTTTCCAAGGCCGAAGACAATGCAGCCATGGAGCGCTCAGAGCGAGAGAAGCGAGAGGCGCAGGTGGCGGAGGTGCGGCAAGAGCTCGATGCTCTTGTGAAAAAACATGAGAGGTTAGAGCTTGACTCGAAGACTCGAGAGTCCGAGCTTGCCTCGGCACTTGAAAGCGCCAGATCTGCCAAGGCCGAAGCCCAAAAAGCCCTCCAGGAAATTGAGGCGATGAAAAGGATTGCGGCGGGTAAGGCATTGTTTATGCAAAGCAAGCACGTGAAAGTAAACTACCTGTTACTTACCCGAATCCGGAGCTCTCCAGGAGCATTCGCAGATCTGCCCCACAGTGTATCCGCCGCCGCCGCATTCTACCGGGCCGAGGAAGGGAGCTCGACGGAGAAGGTGTTCTGGTCCCAGTATGCTGAAACCGAACCCCCGGTGCCCCTGAGCGACCAGCTGAAGCAGCTAGTCGAGCTTCATAAGGCAGCCGAACAGGCCATGAAGGGCCTGATAGGCCGGCTGTGGCCTGGGGAGGTCATGCCTTTGAGCTACTTTGGGCTGGTGCGGCGGCTGGTGGATGTGTGTCCCCGGCTTGAAGTCATCAAGCGCTCCGTATGGATCGAAGGCACCCGTAGGGCTTTTGCCCGTGCTAAAGTGCACTGGGGCAAGCTGGATGCTGAGAAGCTGGTGACAGAAGGGCCACCGGAGGGGAAGGAGCATCGTAGGCCCGAGATGTATTATGAGGGCGTCCTGAAGGGTGCCCATCGTGTGGCGGATGAATGTACCAGGGATGTAATTTTTGAGTAAACTCGCTCGTGTTTGTCCTGTGCGCTGAAAACTTCTTCATATGCGCTAAGCAACGCTTTTTGAATTTAAAATATTCTGTGCGGCCGTTTATTAAATCTGAGAGATGCAAGTCGTCGGCTTCTACCCCCATGCCACAAGTGCTGGGGTGTTTGGGATAAACCTGAGCGCTCTTGTTCCCATTTTTGGGTCCATCGAGGGAGGCGCTCAGCACAACGAACAAGGCCATCGGACTTATAATGCTTTATCACTCTCACTTAGCTATAGAATTCTATAATTTTAAATTTCGGTGAAGTCCCTAGTATTCGGAAGACCGAGTTCGGGGCGCTATCCACGCCTAGGATGGACAAAGCCAGCTCCTCGCTCTAAGCGGCATAAGTCTTTAAGGACTCGAAAAACCTCTTGAACAGCGACCGGTCTCTCGCCCTATCATGACGGTCAGTTTTAGCTTTCTCTACTGAGGTGTTAACCCAGCTCAACTGGGGCACAATCGCAGTAGTTCTCCCAGCGCTACCTTAGCCGACATAGCGGAACGTAAGGTACCAAAACATGGGAGCCGGGCAAACCCAACTATTGACCCAAGACATGATTCGGAGCCGATGCATATAGTGCTATAAGTTCGGGGTGCCGCACTCATGAGAGTGTTCGGTCTTCTCACACCGTATTATGGGGTACTTAAGCCCCTAGTGTATTGGCCGTACCAAAGTGTACGGTTGCATAATGTCATGACTGAACATATTTATATAAAAATAAATGAATACAATAACAGACAAGAGCTATGTATTGTTTATTAAAAGGGGCTGCTATGAGAGCAGGACGATACAAATAGTGCAATACGCAAGAGATGGGATTATTTGACCTGTCCCGGGCAAGCTGCGAGACTTTAAGCAAGACAGGTATTTAGCTCGTTATAGAGACCACCTGGACATTTGACGTGGCTTGTTGTCTCCCTGGCTGTTGCATCGTGTGTTCGGCGATTGTATTGCTGGACATGCCTTCCGAATAGTGGAGTCCTGAAAGTATATATATGTAAAAAGAAGAAATGGCAAAATCGGGAGCCCCTAGTGCGGTTGAGCCACATTCTGGGCGTGCCGTTGTTGTGCCCCTCCCCTTATGCCCATGGTATTTCCAGAGCGTAATTATGTATGCGTGGTACTGCTATCGCAATCTCGCGAGGGCTGGGGTTGGGGCCGCACTGCTATGCTTGCTCGGAATGTGCCAGCCGGTTTTGTTGTAGGTTACTTCGGGCGCGCTTGACGTTGTCTGGACGTTTAACAGCCGGATTGGAGAATTGCCTTGGGAGGCTACTTTGTACTTCCGCCGCCAGGGCCGCCGTGTGCTCCTCTGTTCGGAGAGAGCGTTCGGTGTTTCCATTGACCGTAATGACTCCGCGAGGGCTTGGCATCTTGAGCTTGTGATATGCGTAGTGCGGCACCGCATTAAATTTGCGAATGCGGTTCGTCCGAGCAGGGTGTGATAGCCACTGTGGAATGGGACTATGTCAAAGATTAACTCTTTGCTTCGGAAATTATCCGGGGATCCGAAGACCACTTCGAGTGTAACTGAGCCTGTACAGCTGGCTTCTACACCTGGTATGACGCCTTTAAAGGTCGTCTTTGTGGGTTTAATCCTCGAGGGATCTATACCCATTTTTCGCACTGTATCCCTATAAAGCAGGTTCAGGCTGCTGCCGCCGTCCATGAGGACTCTAGTGAGGTGAAATCCGTCAATGGTTGGGTCTAGGACCAATGCGGGCGCCGTGACGAATGCTAGTGGGGTGGTCCCTTCGATCAAAAGTGATCGGGCAGGAGGACCATGGGTTGAACTTTGGGGTGACTGGCTCCAACGCATAGACGTCCTTGAGAGCACGCTTCCGTTCCCTTTTGGGGATATGGGTTGCGTATATCATGTTCATCATCCGCACTTGTGGGGGGAAGCCCTTCTGTCCTCTGTTGTTCGGCGGCCGGGGCTCCTCCTCGTCATCGCTATGCAGCCCCTTGTCTCTATTTTCGGCACTTAACTTGCCTGCCTGCTTGAACACCCAACAATCCTTGTTGGTGTGATTGGCTGGTTGTTCGGGGGTGCCGTGTATCTGGCACGAGCGATCGAGTATCCGGTCTAAACTGGATGGGCCCGGAGGATTTCTTTTGAATGGCTTCTTCCGCTGACCGGGTTTAGAGCCTCTGAATCCGGCATTAACTGCCGTATCCTCAGTATTATTGCCGTTAATGCGGCGCTTGTGCTTGTTATGACGCGACCTGCCATTGTTGTCCTTGGTATTTGAGTTACCAGGGCTCTTGGTCATGTTATTGCTATGAGCTAGCCAGCTGTCTTCTCCCGCGCAAAAGCGGGTCATGAGTGTCGTGAGGGCTGCCATAGATTTCGGCTTTTCCTGTCCTAGGTGCCGAGCAAGCCATTCGTCTCGGATGTTATGCCTGAAGGCTGCAAGGGCCTCTGCGTCCGGACAGTCGACTATTTGATTTTTCTTGGTTAGGAACCGCGTCTAGAATTGTCTGGCCGATTCCTCTGGCTGCTGAATTATGTGGCTTAGGTCATCGGCGTCTGGTGGTCGCACATAAGTGCCCTGGAAGTTGTCAAGGAATGCGGATTCCAGGTCCTCCCAGCAACTAATTGACTCTGCTGGCAGGCTGTTAAGCCAATGCCGAGCTGGTCCTTTAAGCTTGAGCGGGAGGTATTTGATGGCGTGTAGATCATCACTATGGGCCATGTGGATATGAAGGAGATAATCCTCGATCCATACCGCAGGATCTGTTGTGCCATCGTATGATTCGATGTTTATGGATTTAAAACCCTTGGGGATTTGATGATCCATTACTTCGTCTGTGAAGCATAGTGGGTTTGCGACGCCTCTATACTGGGCTATATCACGACGTAGCTCGGATGAGCTTTGTCTGTTGTGTTCGGCCTGGCCGTATTTGCCATATCCGGCGTGACGATTATCGTCACGTGACGTGGGGTGCCCACGCGATCCGTAGATTGATCTTGTTTGCCTTGCCTTGTCCTCCAATATGTCTCGCAAGTCTGGTGCGTTTCCCCGTGCCCTGGTATTTTTTGAGCGGCGCTGGGGTGCGGCTTGAGTTGAGGGCCGAGAGGCCTCTCTGTCACGGCCACGGGGTGGCCGATCGGCCGCATCATACACTGGTGATATAGGTTTAGTTGCTTCCTCCTCTAGTTGGGGTAGAAGCCTGCGCTTTGGGTAGCTCTTGGAGGGGCGCTCGAGTTTGTACTCTTCGGCCACCAGGACTTCAGTCCATCTGTCGGCTAGCAAATCGTGGTCAGCTCTAAGCTGCTGCAGTTTTCTTTTGAGGCTGTTTGTTGTGGCCATAAGCCTGCGTTTGAAACGCTCTTGTTCGGCGGGATCCTTAGGCACGACTAATTCGTCGTCGTCGAGGCTTGCCTCATATTCGGAGGGAGGCATATAATTGTCGTCCTCGACCTCCCTATCTGCCGCTCTCTCATGAGGGCTGGCTTCTCCGTCCTCCTGCGCTGAATCCTGCTGGAGGGGGTTGTCTTCGGCACTGTCTAGGGTGTTGTTATCTCCAGTGCCGGACTCGCCGTTTTTGCTTTGGCGGGATTTAGAGCAGCGCCGCTGAGGCCGGCGCTTAGGTTGTTTCTTGGAGGGGTCATCCTCCGTTTTTTCATCGCCATTCCCTGCTTTTGGGGTGTCCACCATGTATATGTCATATGACGAGGTGGCTTTCTAGTGCCCTATACGTGCTGGTTCTTGGTCGTCTCCTTCATCGGCGTCCATACCGTCGATGTCTTCAGAGTCGTAGTCGAGCATGTCGGTTAAATCGTCGATAGTGGCTACGAAGTGGGTGGTGGGTGGGTTTCGAATTTCTTTGTCGTCCGCATCCCAACCTTGCTGACCATAGTCCGGCCAGGGCTCTCCTGACAAAGAGAGAGACTTTAGTGAATTCAGGATGTCGCCAAAGGGCGAGTGCTGAAAGACGTCCGTGGTGGCGAACTCCATGATTGGAGCCCAATTGGGTTCGATCGGAAGGGGTGCGGAAGATTCGGAGTCCGGAAAGGAGTCCGGCACCTTGGAGTCACGAGCTCCGCGAGGGACAAGATTGGTGTTCGGCTCGATCACCGTAGAGATTGCAGCCCCCGAGGCGGCGTCTAGCCACCCGTCCTCGACCGGCGCAGTCGGCTCCGAGCTGAGGGTCGGAGCAGACACCTGAGCGGTGCTCTGGGCACTATCCGGCGGCAGAGCTAGATCATGCCCATCGTGACAGCATGGCGCGCTCGGCTACGGCTCGAATCCGTCGAAGATCAAGTCTCCGCGGATGTCAGTCGTGTAGTTTAAACTTCCAAATCTGACCTGATGGCCAGGGGCGTAGCTTTCGATCTGCTCCAGATGGCCAAGCGAATTGGCCCGTAGTGCAAAGCCGCCGAATATGAAGATCTGTCCGGGGAGAAAAGTCTCACCCTGGACCGCGTCGTGGTTGATGATCGAAGAAGCCATCGGGCCTAAAGGTGACGACACAGAGGAACTCTCAATGAAAGCACCAATGTTGGTGTCAAAACCGGCGGATCTCGGGTAGGGGGTCCCGAACTGTGCGTCTAGGCGGATGGTAACAGGAGACAAGGGACACGATGTTTTTACCCAGGTGCAGGCCCTCTCGATGGAGGTAAAACCCTACTCCTGCTTGATTAATATTGATGATATGGGTAGTACAAGAGTTGATCTACCACGAGATCAGAGAGGCTAAACCCTAGAAGCTAGCCTACGGTATGATTGTTGTTCGTCCTACGGACTAAAACTCTCCGGTTTATATAGACACCGAAGAGGGCTAGGGTTACACAGAGTCGGTTACAATGGGAGGATATCTACATATTGTATCGCCAAGCTTGCCTTCCACACCAAGGAAAGTCCTATCCGGACACGGGACGAAGTCTTCAATCTTGTATCTTCATAGTCCGGGAGTCCGACCAACGGTCATAGTCCGGCCATCCGGACACCCCCTAATCCAGGACTCCCTCAACTGCCTCCGTGGATTTCCAAGGCATTTCGAGAACTTTTCTTTTCTACACATAAAAACGACATCATGGTAGTTCTGCGGAAAACAGCGCCAATCCGGGTTAGTTTCATTCAAATCATGCAAGTTAGAGTCCAAAACAAGGGCAAAAGTGTTTGGAAAAGTAGATATGTTGGAGACGTATCAACTCCCCCAAGCTTAAACCTTTGCTTGTCCTCAAGCAATTCAGTTGATAAACTGAAAGTGATAAAGAAAAAACTTTTACAAACTCTGTTTGCTCTTGTTGTTGTAAACATGAAAAGCCAGCATTCAAGTTTCAGCAAATATTATGAACTAACCATACTCACAATAACACATAGATCTCACAATTACTCACATCAATAGCATAATCAGCTAGCGAGCCATAATAATAAAACTCGGATGACAACGCTTTGTCAAAACAATCATAACATGATATAACAAAATGGTATCTCGCTAGCCCTTTCTGAGACCGCAAAACATAAATGCAGAGCACCTTTAAAGATCAAGGACTGACTAAACATTGTAATTCATGGTGAAAGAGATCCAGTCAAGTCATACACAATATGAACCAATAATAATGAACGCAAATGATAGTGTGCTCTCTAGCGGGTGCTTTTAATAAGAAGGTGATGACTCAACATAAAAATAAATAGATAGGCCCTTCGCAGAGGGAATCAGGGATTTGTAGAGGTGCCAGAGCTTGATTTTTAAAAATAGAGATTGAATAACATTTTGAGCGGCATACTTTCGCTGTCAACGCAACACCTATGAGATGATTGTATCTTCCATACTATATGCATTATAGGCAGTTCCCAAACAGAATGGTAAAGGTTTATACTCCCCCAACCACCAACAAGCATCAATCCATGGCTTGCTCGAAACAATGAGTGCCTCCAACATACAACAGCCCTGGGGGAGTTTTGTTTAATTATTTTGATTTGCTTTGATCTTTTTGGATCATGGGACAGGGCATCCCGGTTACCGGCCCTTTCTCGTGAATGAGGAGCGGAGTCCACTCCTCTGAGAATAACACACCTAGCATGGAAGATATAGGCAGCCCTAGTTGTTACATGAGCTGCTCGAGCATACAAAACAGAATTTCATTTGAAGGTTTGGAGTTTGGCATATACTAATTTACTTGGAACGGCAGGTAAATACCGCATATAGGTAGGTATAGTGGACTCATATGGAACAACTTTGGGGTTTAAGGAGTTTGGATGCACAAGCAGTATTCCCGCTTAGTACAGGTGAAGGCTAGCAAAAGACTGGGAAGCGACCAACTGAGAGAGCGACAACAGTCGTAAGCATGCATTAAAATTAATTCACACCGAGTACAAGCATGAGTAGGATATAATCCACCATGAACATAAATATCGTGAAGGCTATATTGATTTGATTCAACTACATGCGTGAACATGTGCCAAGTCGAGTCACTCAATTCATTCAAAGGAGGATACCATCCCATCATACAACATCATAATCATTCTAATAGCATGTTGGCACACAAGGTAAACCATTATAACTCATAGCTAATCAAGCATGGCACAAGTAACTATAATCTCTAAATGTCATTGCAAATAAGTTTACTTCATAATAGCTGACTCAGGAACGATGAACTCATCATATTTACAAAAACAAGAGAGGTCGAGTTCATACCAGCTTTTCTCATCCCAATGCATCCATCATATATCGTCATTATTGCCTTTCACTCGACGACCGAATGATGTGTATAATAATAAGAGTGCATGTGCATTGGACTAAGCTGGAATCTGCAAGCATTCAACTCAAGAGAGAAGACAAGTAATATGGGCTCTAAATTAAATAAAAAATCATGCAAATAAGAGCCACTAAGCATTTTCAATATGGTCTTCTCGACCCCCAAAGGAAAGAAAAGAAAATAAAACTATTTACACGGGAAAGCTCCCAACAAGTAAAAGAAGAACGAGAAATCTTTTTGGGTTTTCATTTTAATTCTACTACAGGCAAGGAAATTAAACTAACTAATTTTTTTGGTTTTTCTCAAGGTTTATCAAACACACAAGAAGAAAACTAGAAAAAGGGATTTAAACTAGCATGGATAATACAATGAAAGAGTATGAGCACCGACGACTAGTGTGTGAACATGAATGTAAAGTTGATGAGAAATACGTACTCCCCCAAGCTTAGGATTTTGGCCTAAGTTGGTTAAATACCAAGGACCGCCGCTACTATCTCCGGTGTAATGAGAGGTATAATAAGGATACCACTAGCTGGTCATCTCCGGATCCCATTGGACAGATGATGCGCGATAAGGGTCCAGATCAGGTTCCGGCTCAGGTTCAGGTTCTGGAGTAAAAGCCTGAGCTCGATGCTTGTTCACCGCCTCCGGTGTGACAAGAAATTTTTCTGCAAGCAAATCAAATAACAGAGGCGCAGGCAAGATAATAATCTCAAAGTGTTTCTTATTGAATCTAAGTTTATACAAGAGCATCCTATCTTCGTTGTCAATAATAAACTTATGTGCTACCATGCTCTTGTAATCTAAAAATGTGAGGAGGCAATATTGTCTCCTTTTCCTCATGGTGCCTAAAATCCTCAAATATTCTAGAAAAAATCATACTAAATTTGCAGGGCATTCGGAGCACTTTTATTTTTGGATTATTTTTTAATGCACGGATAATTCAGAAAACAGACGGATAATACTATTTTTTCTTTATTTATTCTAATTAACAGGAAGTAAAAAGAGGGTACAGAAGGTTGTGCCTTCTAGTTTCATCCATCTCGTGATCATCAAAATGAACCCGCTAACAAGGTTGATCAAGTCTTGTTAACAAAGTCATTCCGAATAACACGGAACCGGAGAAATTTCGAATAACACTAAGTTACCTCAACGGGGATATGAAAATCCCCAAAAATAAGAATATCATACTTTTTCTTGACAGTAGGGAGAGGAAATTCAAAATCTCCAAAAATGATAGTTGGAACTTTTTCAATAGAATTGATGCTATGAACTTGAGATTGTTTCCTCGGAAAGTGTACCGTATGCTCATTGCCATTAACATGAAAAGTGACATTGCCTTTGTTGTAATTAATAACAGCCCCTACAGTATTAAGAAAAGGTCTACCAGGGATAATAGACATACTATCGTCCTCGGGAATATCAAGAATAACAAAGTCCGTTAAGATAGTGACATTTGCAACCACAACAAGCACATCCTCACAAATACCGACAGGTATAGCAGTTGATTTATCAGCCATTTGCAAAGATATTTCAGTAGGTGTCAACTTATTCAATTCAAGTCTAGGATATAAAGAGAGGGGCATAACACTAACACCGGCTCCAAGATCACATAAAGCAGTTCTAACATAATTTCTTTTAATGGAGCATGGTTGTCGGTGTCAAAACCGGCGGATCTCGGGTAGGGGGTCCCGAACTGTGCGTCTAGGCGGATGGTAACAGTAGACAAGGGACACGATGTTTTTACCCAGGTTCGGGCCCTCTCGATGGAGGTAAAACTCTACTCCTGCTTGATTAATATTGATGATATGGGTAGTACAAGAGTTGATCTACCACGAGATCAGAGAGGCTAAACCCTAGAAGCTAGCCTATGGTATGATTGTTTTTCGTCCTACGGACTAAAACTCTCCGGTTTATATAGACACCGGAGAGGGCTAGGGTTACACAGAGTCGGTTACAATCGGAGGAGATCTTCATATCGAATCGCCAAGCTTGCCTTCCACGCCAAGGAAAGTCCTATCCGGACACGGGACAAAGTCTTCAATCTTGTATCTTCATAGTCCGGAAGTCCGGCCAAAGGTCATAGTCCGGCCATCCGGACACCCCCTAATCCAGGACTCCCTCAGTAGCCCCCGAACTAGGCTTCAATGACGACGAGTCCGGCGCGCAAGTTTGTCTTCGACATTGCAAGGCGGGTTCTTCTCCAAATTCCATATACCTGTCGGATAGTGTCCGGCTTCTGGTGCGTGTTGCTCTACTCAGCTTCTATGCCCAATAATGACCATCTTCCACATGTCAAACGAATGCGAAAAACCAAGTTTTTTTCATTTACCCCCCCAGTCGCGTAAATGAGCCGCCCATAAAAGAGACGGGGGTTTAGATCCAATTCACACCACCTTCCCTCCGCGAGTATTCATCAGAGCGCTTTCAACAGAGATCCATTCCACCATGGCCGGTCAAAGCAGCTCCTCCTCTCGCCTCTCCAGCCCTCGGCCCGGAGATTGGGAGCGGTGTTCCGTCCCGCATAGCAAGCTAGTAGTTCTTCAATCCAAGGGGCTCCTCCCCCCAGCATATATGGTCCCAGTTCGAGCCGGGATCGCCACCTATAGCGGCGGAGAGCAGGCGGAGAGCGTCCCCAATCCCTCTCAAGGAGAGCGGGTATGCCTAGTCCCTTATTTAATAAGAGGACTCGGATTTCCAATTCATTCGTTTCTCCGAGGGCTACTGGAGTTCTATGGCCTCCAGCTACACAACCTCACGCCTGCCTCCATTCTGCATGTTGCGGGCTTTGTGGCCCTCTGCGAGCTATTTTTGGGCATCGAGGCCCATTTCACGCTGTGGAAGAGGTTGTTCTGCCTTGTGCCCCGCTCTCAGGAGGGGTCAATTTATCAAGTGGGTAGAGCCGAACTATGGCGCATCGCCGGGACCGGATATCTATCCGGTACCCCAAAGAAGGCGTCCGAGGACTGGCCTTCGAAATGGTTTTATATGGATGACGTCCCCCTGCCGGACCCTATACGGATCAGCCTCCCTGAGTTTAACAATGCTCCGTTGAAGAAACGCCTGAGCTGGTGCCCACGAAACCCTCAGAGGGAAACTGATAGGGACGTCCTTTACCTGATGAGCCGGATAAGATTGTTGGCTCATTCCGGATTGACCATGATCGAGGTCATGGCCACATGCATTACGCGGGGGGTGCAGCCGCTTCAGTACAGAGGCCACCCCATGTGGGATTTCAACAGGGAGGACGACGCCACCCGGTGCGGTCGCAAGGGGCCGGATTCGGCCGCCACTCTAACGAAGATCTTATCCGCTTTGTACAAGGGAGAAGAAGAGGAATTCCTCCGTGTCAACCCACGGGGCGGATTCTCTATGCATAGTCCTCCAAGCTGGGTGAGCGAACACTTTCACTTGTCTACCTTCTTTCGAAATTCCCATAATTGAGTACTTAGTCTAGCTATGTTAACGCAGGAGCTGCGCCAGACTGTGAAGGAGATAAACAGCCCTCCTCCGTAACCCGAGGACTCTGAACGGTCCCTTGATCCGGAATCCCAAGAGGACCCAGACTTATGTGTGGAGTTAATTGATGGGGTGTTTCATCAATTGAGTAAGGACAACACCTTAGTGGACATTACGGCCGACTATCCCGGACTACTTCTGGCCTCAAAGGTAACCGAGACCGAAGTCCCAGTACTTTCAAGAGGATTCATCCATGCTTTATTTTGATTGCCGTAAACCAATAGTGTTTTGCTTTGCAGGGGAAATCCTTGAGGAGGAGGGCCGAGCCCGCGGTGGGTAGCCAACAAGGGCCATTGAAGCCAGGCAGGCTAAAACGAAGTGCAAAACGGATCGAGATTCCGTCGCAACGGTACGGCGTGTAATTTTAACGCCTAGGGTTTATGCCCTCAAGTCACACTAACGCCCATGCTCTCCTTAGGAGGAAGAGCGCCCGCCGGATTATATCCACCGGCCAGGCTTCAAGGTTGGGTCCGGAAGCGGAGGCGAACACGGGGGGCACACCGGATGCTCCTCCGACAAAGGACGCGGACGGGCTATCTGCCACCAATTCAGAGGTGGAGAGTGCCGTGAACCACAGGCGTCGCCGGGCTGTTCTTCGTGACACATGTTTTTCCCAAGAGGCGTTGGACGCCTTTAATACATGAGATGCTTATCTCCGTGCCGCTCAAAATGGTCTAGCCAGAGCCACAGAGCAGTATGTGAAAGACATACGGGTGAGTAAATATGATGGTTATATATGTCAGTAGCCCCCGATACTTGAAACAGTTAAGATAACTGATTTAAGGTTCATATGTTATGCAGGATCTTACAAAGAAGAACACGCAACTGTCCCAGGAGCTGGAAGAGTGCAAGGCCCAACTCGAGGCTGCACTGGCCGCTTCAGAGAATGCCAAGGGGACCCCCTCAGGTAATATATGCTTCGAAAGATAATTCTGCTGTGAAGTGCAACATATGTGCAATTCTGACAATAACAGTGCAGATGGGGCCGGAGTGAATCCGGACAAGCAGCAACTCCTGCGCCAGTTAAAGGCCGGCGAGAGCGTGCTGACGAGGGTGAGGCAAGAGAAGAACAAGCTTCAAGACGCCAATACCCAGCTGGGCGAGGAACTAAAGGATGTTCATGCTCAGCTATCTGATTCCGTAAAGGAGAATCGGTGACTTCAACGCGGCATTTTTAGTAAGTGCTTAAACGAATCTTCGAAAAAAGAATTCGGCGAGGAAGTCGATTGACAAAGCTATGTCTGCAGATGTGCTGACAGGTCGTCCTGCGGGGGAGATGCCCGATTCAGCGGGGGACCTTCTTCCCGAGCTATTGCAACTGCACGAACGAGTTCGGCAGGCGATGCAAGGCGTCGTCCAGGCTATGTGGCCATCCCTCTTCGTGCCCGAAGGCCTTGGAGAGCTTGCAGAGAAGCTGGAGGGAGTGCGGCAGCGCTTCCGGTTGTGGAAGATATCGGCCTGCCGTCAAGGTGCCAGAGAGGCCTGGGCCATGGTGAAGACTCGGTACACGAAGGCTGACCTGAACCACATGGCCGAGGTTGGCCTTGTGGGGCCTAACGGAAAGGAGATCCCTGTCAATTTAGTGTATGGCCAGGTAGAGTTGGCTGCCAAGTATTCTCAACAGGACTGTAAATTAGACAGCCTGTTGGATGGTATTGAAGAAGAATATACCGAGTCAAATTGACTATGTAATTTAAAATGATATGTAAAATGCCTTCTAGCCGGATTGTAGATCGTTTGTCATTGCGGACCTTTTCGCTTCGACCTCTAGACCCGATAGTCCGGAGTGTGTCCGAATACCCTCTCGGTTATGTAAGAACTGGGGCATGCATGGAGACCAGGCATAGGGGTCATAAGTGCTTTAGCAGACAAGTGCCCAACTAGTTATGTTATATTACATGGTTAGTAAGAAACATCTTCCAGGGAGAATAGTTCCGTTAGGGGTTCCTTTCCCTGGGAGGCATGCCCTAAAGTGCATGTCCGGACTGCGAGAAAAAAGCAGAAAAGCATCTGGGGGTAGATAAATAAACAAGAAAAATCATCTTTTAGTTCACCGACCGAATATTCCCTTAAGAACGCTAGCTTTCGGCTTCACCCAGTCTGAGGTACACATCCGGCTGACCCGGCAGTAACAATCGCAGAGGTGCTCCCTTTACCACCTAGCCGAACAAACGGGAACGTAGGGGTAAGCACAGGAGCCAGGCAACCCAGCTTGGCCAAAACTTAAGTCATATCGATGCATATAATGGTGTATAAAAGGTTCATGCGGAAGTGTCACACATGTTTTGGGCATGAGGCCCGTTTATATAAACTTCTGATAAAGAAGCCCCCAGGTATAATGAGCGCGGGTGGCGCGTCAAGTATGTGCGAACAACGCGCAGGCAAGCCCCTAAAGGCTTGGGAGAAGAAGGGAGGGAGATGGAGAGAAATACCAGGCAACTAATTTGAAAGAAATAATAAAAAAGGGACAGAGGAAGGAGACGAACTTGGAGTCCGGTGCTAGGCGTAGAATCTTCGTAGGCGCGCTGCATTCCATGGGTTCGGCTCGAGTCGGTTGTCCGATGCGTTTTGCAGACGGTATGCTCCACCAGTCAGGACTTGGTCGATTATGAAGGGACCCTCCCATTTGGGCTTTAGTTTGTCCTTTTTCTTGTCCGGCAGGCGTAGAACTAGTTCGCCAATGTTATAAGTTTTGGCCCGTACTTCTCTGCTTTGATATCTTCGAGCCTGCTGTTGATAGAATGCGGAACGGGCTTTTGCCACGTCGCGCTCCTCCTCCAATGCGTCCAAGCTGTCCTGCCGATCGAGCTCGGCTTCTCTTTCTTCATACATGCGCACGCGAGGCGAGTCATGAATTATGTCGCAGGGCAGGATTGCCTCTGCGCCATACCATAAAAATGGTGTGAATCCGCTAGTGCGATTCGGCATGGTCCGCAGCCCCCAGAGTACGGAGTCAAGCTCCTCTACCCAGTGCGTGTTAGATTCCTTGAGGGATCGCACTAGTCTGGGTTTGATGCCGCTCATGATGAGACCGTTGGCTCGCTCGACTTGACCGTTAGTTTGTGGGTGATAGATTGAAGCGTAGTCGAGCTTAATGCCCATGTTTTTGCACCAGAGTTTAACTTCGTCGGCCGTAAAGTTTGTGCCGTTGTCAGTGATGATGCTGTGGGGGACGCCGTAACGGTGTACAACCCCAGATATGAAGTCTATCATCGGTCCGGATTCTGCCGTCTTTATAGGCTTGGCCTCTATCCATTTGGTGAACTTATCCACCATGACCAGTAGGTATTTTTGCTTGTGGGTTCCTCCTTTAAGGGGTCCAACCATGTCAAGCCCCCAGACCGCAAAAGGCCAGGCTATGGGTATGGTTTGTAGGGTGGTAGGCGGCATGTGGCTTTGATTAGCGAATAATTGGCAACCGACGCATCGCTGGACTAAGTCCTGAGCGTCTGCCTGGGCCGTCGGCCAATAAAATCCGGTACGGAAGGCCTTGCTTACAAGGGCTCGGGCTGCAGCGTGGTGCCCGCCAAGTCCGGCGTGAATTTCCGCCAGAAGGTTCCGCCCTTCCTCTTCGGAGATACACCTTTGAAGGACTCCGATGGTGCTTTTCTTATAAATCTCTCCTTCGTGGAATTTATAGGCTTTAGATCGCCGCACTATGCAACGTGCCTCATTTTGGTCCTCGGGGAGTTCCTGCCTAGTTAAGTAGGCTAAGAATGGTTCTGTCCACGAGGCAATTACTGCTATTATTTCGTGGGCTGAGGGTGTGACTTCATTGACGGAGTCTTCCGTTGTGTCATGGTGTTCTGGGTCAGGCGATGCGGCCTGGTCCGGTTTGTTAATTTCGGATTCCCCTTCCCACTGTACGGATGGCTTGAATAACCTTTCCAGGAAAATGTTGGGGGGGACTGCATCATGCTTTGCGCCGATGCATGCCAGGACGTCTGCTGCCTGATTATTTTCCCGAGCTATATGGTGGAATTCCAGCCCTTCGAACCGAGCTGACATATTTAGGACGGTGTTGCGGTAAGCTGCCATTTTCGGATCATTGGCGTCAAAGTCTCCGTTTATTTGGGATATCGCAAGGTTCAAATCCCCACGCACCTCTAGGCGTTGAATGCCCATGGAGACTGCCATCCGGAGGCCATGTAGAAGGGCCTCGTATTAGGCTGCATTGTTGGAGTCCGTATACATTATCTGGAGTACATATTGGACTGTATCTCCTCTTGGGAACGTCAGGACGATGCCAACCCCCAGACCTGCCAGCATTTTGGAGCCGTCAAAGTGCATGGTCCAGTTGGAATATGTGCCATACTCTTTAGGGAGTTCGACTTCAGTCCATTCCGCGACAAAGTCAGCCAAGGCTTGCGACTTGATGGCTCGCCGTGGCTTATATGTTATGTCGAACGGGAGGAGCTCAATGGCCCATTTGGCAATCCGACCTGTTGCGTCGTGGTTGTTTATGATATCGTTAAGAGGTACTTCGGAGGCTACTGTTATCGAACACTCTTGAAAGTAGTGTCGTAGCTTCCGGGATGCCATGAACACCGCGTATGCTATTGTTTGGTAATGCGGGTACCGGGACTTGAATGGAGTGAGGACAGTGGACACGTAGTACACTGGTTTTTGGACAGGGAATTTGTGTCCGTCCGTTTCTCGTTCGACGACG
The DNA here is from genome assembly GCF_002162155.2 of Triticum dicoccoides. Lineage (NCBI taxonomy): Eukaryota > Viridiplantae > Streptophyta > Magnoliopsida > Poales > Poaceae > Triticum > Triticum dicoccoides. The sequence goes on from NC_041391.1 coordinate 31,136,997, forward strand.
AGGACTGCGCTTACAACTTGGTGAGTTGCCGCGATGTATAACAACATTGGTTAGCCGATGTTTGGCGCGGCCAGGACAGGGTTGGTTGCCAGTATGGCTTTTATTTCTTCGAGTCCGGCCGTGGCGGCATCCGTCCACTCGAAGTGTTCGGTGCGTCGGAGGAGGCGGTAAAGGGGTAATGCCTTTTCCCCCAAGCGGGAGATGAAGCGGCTTAGAGCCGCCACACATCCAGTCAATTTTTGTATTTGCTTGAGATCTTTTGGGATATCCAATTGTGATAGAGCTCGGATCTTGGCTGGGTTTGCTTCAGTTCCCCTACCGGATACAATGAAGCCCAAGAGCTTTCCGGCTGGTACGCCGAAAACGGATTTTTCCGGGTTAAGCCTAATGTCATATGTTCAGAGGTTATCGAACGTGAGCCTCAAGTCGTCTATTAGAGTTTCGACGTTTTTGGTTTTGACGACCACGTCATCCACGTATGCTTCAACCGTTTTGCCGATCTGGTTGGCCAAACATGTCTGAACCATGCGCTGATATGTTGCGCCGGCGTTTTTGAGCCTGAAGGGCATTGTGTTGAAGCAGAATGGGCCGAGTATTACGTCATCCCTGTCCACCGTGGAGCCCAACACAGTTAGTTCCTCGGCCGCTAGGGCTTCGGACAATGCCTCGAGGGCCAGTGCGGCTATCTTGTTTTCTGCGCGGAGCGCTGTGTCCGAATCACTAGAGAGAGTGATGTTTCCGTTGGGTCCGGGCATTTTGAGCTTCATGTACTCGTAATGGGGTATAGCTTGAAAAATTGTGAATGCTTCTCGCCCTAACAAAGCATGGTATCCGCTGCTGAACGGGGCCACTTGAAATGTGACCTCCTCGGATCTGTAATTATTCGGCGTGCCGAACACCACATCCAGTGTGATTTTCCCTGAATAGCACGCTTCCCGGCTGGGGATTATTCCTCTAAAGGTTGTGTTGCTTCGCTCAATGCGGCTCCAGTCTATTTCCATTTTTCGCAGGGTTTCCTCGTAGATGAGGTTCAGTCCGCTACCGCCGTCCATGAGTACCTTTGTAAGCCGGAAGCCGCCCACTATCGGACTGAGGACCAGTGCGGCTGGTGCTCGGGCTGTCCAGAATTTAGGTTTGTCACTGGCATTAAAGGTAATAGCCGTGTCACTCCATGGGTTTATTGTTGCTACTTGGCAGACTTCGGTAAGGCCGCAGAGCGTTCGTTTCCTCGCATTGTTTGATGCGAAAGTCTCGAAGACTGTTGACACTGTACTGGCGTTTCTGGGGTGGTGCTCTGCGGATTCTAGAGTTAGAAGCTCCTCGCCACTTCTGGCCACCTACCGGAGTATCCAACATGCTCTAAGGCTATGAGTTGGTGTGACTTCCCCTGAACTATGAATTTTAAAGGGTCCAATGAGCCATCCCTCCAGTACGGTTCCATACCCTATAGAGGGTTTTTGTTTTTTGCTGTTTGGCCCAGGTGCCTGGCAATAATGTGCCCTTTTGTTTTGGACTGGGATTGTATTCAGGGTCGGATTGTCCCAGAATTTTGTTTCGGTTTTTCGAACGCTTTCTGTTGCACAGTACTTTCGTACTACGGATGTCAAGTCGGCGAAGCGTGTAATATCGCGGCGACTTATGGCGTTGATGATTCCAATGTCCGTGCAATTGTTACAGAAGAATGAAATTGCATCCCTCTCGCGGTAGTCCTTTATCCTGTTTCTAACCAGGAGGAATCTGGCCCAGTAATGGTGTACTGTTTCCCCAGGCTCTTGCCGAATTTGGGATAGATCCCTTGTATTTGGGTGGGCGGGTGGATTTAAATTCGGAACCTCGCCCGATCTAAGACTCAGGGGCCAAGAAATTTCCGAATTCTGAATCTTGTTTTCTTGGACGTTATTCAATGAATCAGGCCCGCTGCCTGACTTTAGGTTCAGGGCTTGGGCGACGTCCTCCCCTCCACGGATGTCTAGCTCGGAGGGATCATGAATCCGGACACATCTGGTCCTTAGGATGGGCGAAGATTCACCGCATTGTTCTTCCACCACTTAAACATGGTGGGTGACCTGGGGAGAGTCAATCTCTCTCTGATCGGGTTTAAGCCCAACCTGGCCGTAATCTGTAGCGACTCCCAGGGCGGCGATGCGATCCAAGAGCTCGTTTAGGGAAGAGAGCTCCATCAGATCTAACTGCTCCGCAAGTTCCAAGCTGATGTGGAGATTGCTTTCGATGGCCCGAGAGGTCATCGTCGGCGCGACGGCCGAACATGCGGTCATCAAAAAACTGCCTAGCCGGAGAGTTTGGCCGACAGCCAAAGGTCCTTTAGCAACAGCGCCGTCTTTAAAGATGGGGTGCGGCATCCTTCCTGACGGTGACGACATAGAGGAACTCTAAATGAAAGCACCAATGTCGGTGTCAAAACCGGCGGATCTCGGGTAGGGGGTCCCGAACTGTGCGTCTAGGTGGATGGTAACAGGAGACAAGGGACACGATGTTTTTACCCAGGTTCAGGCCCTCTCGATGGAGGTAAAACCCTACTCCTCCTTGATTAATATTGATGATATGGGTAGTACAAGAGTTGATCTACCACGAGATCATAGAGGCTAAACCCTAGAAGCTAGCCTATGGTATGATTGTTTTTCGTGCTACGGACTAAAACTCTCCGGTTTATATAGACACCGGAGAGGGCTAGGGTTACACAGAGTCGGTTACAATGGTAGGAGATCTACATATCCGTATCGCCAAGCTTGCCTTCCACGCCAAGGAAAGTCCCATCCGGACACGGGACGAAGTCTTCAATCTTGTTTCTTCATAGGCTAGGGTTACACATAGTCGGTTACTGTGACACACATTTTTTTTTGTGGTTTTTGTTTTCAATAAAAGAAAACCCTCTTTTTTTGGTTTTGGGCCTTTATTTGGTTTTGATCTTTTCTTAAGTTTTACCATGCCTCCTATGGTAAATTTTTTCCCAAAACCCCTCCTTCCACTTTGGTACAACCCAAACATTCTATCCAAACTAATAAAATCCATTTTTGGATTTTATTCCATTAAATTCTTTCCCCAAAATAATTTTGTCCTTCATTTGGAGCCTAGGTAGTTTGCAAAGCAAGTACCTTAATGCATTTGATTTTTGACCTCAACCCAACTCCTCTGGATAGTCCTTTGTACCCACAACCTAGAACCATCTTGATCCACTCTTCTTCTTTTCAATTATTTCAAATTTCACTCTCTGCAAGTTTGGACCAGATTTGCCAAATTTGGTGAAATTCATATCTACACTTCTCCAAAAATTCCACCAAAATTCAGGCAACCTCTAGTTGCAATGAGAGACCTCTCCACCAAAAACCAGCTCAAGGAAAAATCCCTACATGCCAGAATCATTCCGTCGAACACTTGGCATGCACTGTTTTTGTTCATATTCAGTAAATTCAGAGTTTCAGTGTCATTTCCCCGACAGAACTTCAGTCACATGCCCACTGTGCATTTGGCTCGATGCTCGCAGCCCCTCCCTCTTGTCCGGAGCTCCACACGCGCACTTGGCGCCTTCCTGGAGTCAGTGGCGCCCTAGCCCGCCTGCGCCGGCGTGCTTTGCGGCGGCAGAACCACCGTAACGGCCGACAGGGGGCAACACCATGGCAGAACGCCGTTCGGCACCGCCCGACCCTCCTGGTAGCTCCGCGTGGCCATCTCCTTGCCAGCACACGCATGCAGCACCGTCGCCGTGGCCTGGCACGCGCAGAGCGCGTTCTCTACCGCCGATGGGCCGTGCTGCCGTTCCGTCGAGGGCAGGCCATAACCCTCCCTCCCGTGCCGAGTTGGAACCAGAAATGGCACCACTGCTCCACCTAGACGATGCTCAAGCACCTAAGCCGACCGTTCCGCCACAGCGCCGCCGTAATCACCCGCCGGACTTATTCATCCACGGCAACCGCCTCGGGCCGGCTATAAATAGCACCCCCCGAGCTTGCCCTCGCCCACGCACAACTCCACCACCTCACTAGACCCCGCCTAGCCACTGGGAGAGCCTCGAGGGGCCTTTCTTCTTCGACTCCGGCCGCCTCCGTCCGCCTCGGGCTCCGGCAACATTCTCTTCGGTGAGAACTCCTCCTCCGCCCTGCTCTTGCCCGTAGCCTCGTACCACCTCCAGTAGGCTAACCCCCACTTCAATTTGAACACCGCAGCTCCCTCCGGCGAGATCCACGACTGCCCGAACCGCCGTCCGCCAGAGCAAGGGCCGCCGTCGACACAGTGCTCGCCGACGACCACCACCACCACCCACACACGCGGAAGGGTTCACTGATCACGAAGGTAACCCCCGATCACCTTGCCTCGCCGTGGATCGCCGCCGGCGACCACCGCACCTCTCGGGCGCCGTCGCGCTCTGTTTTCCTCGTTTGAAATTTCAAACCTGACGGGTGGAGCCCGCCTGTCAGTCTCTCAGCCGTTTCTTTTAAATGAAACGTTTTCTGGACTTTTCCGTAGACCCTCCTGGAAACTTTCTGTTTCATTACAGATGGGTCCTTGGACGAAAACTCTTATAACTTCTCAACAGAAGATGGTTTTTGATTGATTCTTTTTCTGTCATCTTTATTTTTCTGTCTAGTTTTTTTTCATATTTATTTGAAAAATATTTGGAATACTTTTTTGTACACTCACGGTATTTACGTTACGTACATATTTTTCTTATACCGTAGATTCCGGAGGAAGCAACGGAGCCGCAAACTTCGCACAGTTAGACTCCAACTACTCTGAACCAGGCAAGCATGTTTGAACTATTGATATGATGAAGTGTTTGTTGCATGTTTGCATTTTAGGAGTTTCATGGCATGTTAATGAACATATCATAGAATGTTATATTTCATGCACAGAGTGGAAAGTAAGTTTCGGAAAGCCATATGTTGTTGGATACATATTGGCAAGGCCATGAGATGGCATGAGGATGGGTAAGATGGTAGTGTTGTGACATGCCAGTCTTATGCCAGTCCATTTGACAGCAGTATCATCATGATCAAATCATATTCCCATTCACTTCCTTCCTATGCTGCCACATGTTTTCCGCAAGGAATATGGCGTAGTAAGTTGCAACCGTTTTCCTGGTACACACCAAGTAGAGAGGCCGGGATGAGGGTTCCATGGCCCTGGATTAAAGCCCGTCATCCGGTCAGGGGGCATGGGTGTTTCCTGTTGGGACCGAGAGGGGGGCACCCCTTAGAGCGCGCGTATAGAAATTTGATCCCATGCTATTCGAGGTTGTGGCCTCCCCGTCTCAAAGTTTTTCTTGGACGTTGCCTAGGGTGATTCCTGGCATCGTGAGGTGGAATGGGTGTGTACTAGTTAAATGTGTTTCTTCCGAAATACCATAAACGGAACTAGTCCTTCGTGACTACGGAAATCCGTTGGCTGTGGACAGTAGTACAAACTCTGCAGAGTCACAACTCCTTAAATCATCTTGTACTTGTCCAAGTGACAAAACTTCGGTGGACTACCAGGGTGATAAACCCGGCTAAAAGATTATTCTTGTGGATGGACTAATACTTGTTGTTTACATTTGTCATAAGCCCTGTCTGTGATGTCGCTCAGACGTCCGATGGTGGCATACCTGTTATCTACATTTGTCACAAGCCCTGTCTGCGATGTCGCTCAGACATCCGATGGTGGCATTTCTTTTAAAGCCCTTTATGTGATGTCGCTCAGATGTCCGACTGTGGCATTTCTTTTAAAAGCCCTTTATGTGATGTCGCTCAGACGTCCGACTGTGGCATTTCTTTTAAAAGCCCTTTATGTGATGTCGCTCAGACGTCCGACTGTGGCATTTCTTTTAAAAGCCCTTTATGTGATGTCGCTCAGAAGTCCGACTGTGGCATTTCTTTTAAAGCCCTTTATGTGATGTCGCTCAGACGTCCGACTGTGGCATTTCTTTTAAATCCCTTTATGTGATGTTGCTCAGACGTCCGACTGTGGCATTTCTTTTAAAGCCCTTTATGTGATGTCGCTCAGACGTCCGACTGTGGCAATTCTTTTAAAGCCCTTTACATGGTGTCGCTTAGACGCCTGATTGTGGCATGCATTTTACTTGTTTGCCCTTTCGAGGCGTCGCTCCAGACACCCGATCGGTTTTCAGTTATTTATTTTACTTGTCAAATCTTTGTTATTGAGCATTATTATTTTGCTCATGACGCATTCATGCATGCATTTGTTATATCTTTTGTCCGAACTGTCTTGTGAGTACTTTCAAAGTAGTCACCTGTCTTGTTGATTTGGCCAGATGTTGATGAAGGTGGTCTCATGGATGAGGAATTCAATAGCGAGTCCGACGCCTAGAGGAGTCCCAGTCAGTCCCGAGCGATCCTGTTTTGGTCATTGTATCATATCCGCTTCCGCTACCCTAGAATAAATTCATCGAGCCTCACCTCGACGCTCGATGAGCCGCCAGTAGAAGTCAAGTTATCCTCCACCACTTTCTATTTCGAGCTAGTAGCATGTCACCACACCCCCCCTTGCCATAACCGCCTTTATGTAAGATATTGGTGAGTTTGTATTAATTAGTTGAGCAGCCTCAGCTCAACCCTGTAAAATATTTGATGCTACTGGTCCTTTGTTTATCAAGTATTTGTCTACCAGAAAGGATGACTTTTCCTATACTGGGTTTAAAAGATCGGTTTTATCAATAAACATTTTATTGAAAAGCCGGTCGTGACAGACTTGGTAACCAGAGCCAGGCTGACTGTAGGAAGCCACTAGGTGCGATCGCTAATTGGTTATTAGCATGATAGAGTTTATTCTTGTTTTTACAAATGTAGTCATTTTTCTGACAGTCAGCATAAAATTTTTATGATCTGATCATGCAGAATTTTTGCCTACTTTTGTAGATGGCCGGCAACGACTGCGAGTCTCAAATGTTTGCCAACGTGCCTGAGGGGTTTGTCAAACTACTCTCCTTCATCGTTCAGGTCGCGATGGGGCCATCCGTGCGCCCAGTCTTCACACTTTATCCACACAAGATCAACGACAGTCTGACTATGCACCAGGCCGCGGTGCAATTCAGGGGAGGTCATGCTGAGATACGCCGCCTCCGATTCTTGGGGAGAGCCATGCCTACAGAGAGGCATGCTATGCAGATGGCAGACCGCGAGGCGATAGCACGTCTTCGGGATGTCCTGCCTGCAATGAAGACCCGTCGCTACCGCTACCTTCCATGCCATGTACCCTACACCTGTCACTACTCATTCTCTTGCCCCAGAGGAGAGCGAGACGAAGCCTTTGAGATGCTTGTCGAGTACCTCCGAGCCCTTGAGGCAGCCTTCGACAGCATGGTGGACGACCTCGTAGCTGCACGCATGGACTCAGTTCATGGTTGTGCTGCTAACAGGAGGGAACTCCTGCACACCGCTCCACCACTGACTTTTGTCTCATCCGCAGCTTCTCACTCACCTACCATTCTTGCCACTGCTCGCCGTCTGCCTACCACTGAGGAATTTAACCAAGCTATTGCACCCACTCCCGTTCGCTCTGCACCACTTGCTGCACCCACTCCCATACGTGTTACTCCACCTATTCCACCCACTCGCATTCGTGTTATTCCGCCTACGGCACCTGCTCCGTCAGCTCAGCGCAGCGTTTCTCGTCTGGAACCTATTAGCGAGGAGGAGGTTGATTCCCCAGCGTCTCTGCGTCTCACCCTCGGCAGGCCAAAGGAGATCCTCACCATCTCCGACTGAGTACGCGTAGCCGTCATGCGATGCAACGACTTGTGTGATATGTGTATATGTACATAGGTTGTGAGAAGTAGCCTGTTTGCGCATCATGTAGGATCTGGAGAAGTGCACTAGTTTCAATAACATGTCAGGTTTATGTATGCATATCTTGAGTGATGTAATGTATAATTATACTCACGTGTAAGATATGTAATAGTCCTTCTCCGCGCGAAATCGTGTATTTCTAAAAATTATCCTAGAGTTTCAAAATTTTCTTTGTGTGTGAATTTATTGACTTGTGCGACTCTCTTGTCTTACGAGTTTCACAAAATGTATCCCCAGTGTCACATCCCTAGCTTCTGGCATTGCACTATGATAGTGTCATGTGTGCATCATGTCTAAATTTTTCTTAAACTTGAAATGGGGACTAACAAACCCCAACACCCCTTTTGAAATACTAGGTTCCAACAATTGGAATTTCAATGAACCCAAAATGCCCTTCATAAATGTTTACCATCTTTGGTCCTGGCTAAACCCTCTGCCAAAAATGGTTTCATATTTTTGGAGGCTATTCTGGATTTTTGCACCAAGCCATAAGTATTTGCATTTGGGCAATTTAAATCCTATAAATATTTTAAAATGCCCAAATAATCCTGAAGGTATTTTTAGGCTGTTGAGAATATTTTCAAATGTGCCTTTGAATATTTTCAGGTTTTTCCTAAATGGAATAGTATTTCTACTATTTCAAAACACAGAACAGAAACAAGTAAAAAGTAAAACAGAAAGCAGAGAGAGAGAGGGTTTTACCTGGCGCTCACCTGGCCTGGCCCAGCACGGCCCAGCCCACTGGCCTGTGCCAGTCGTCACCCACCCCTGCCAGTAGGCAGAGGAGGGACAGCGCACGGCACGCGCGCGGGCGCCACGCCACCAGGCTGCCTGCTTGCGTCACCTGGCCACCGCGACGCCTCGCGTCTTCTCCTCGGCGCTGCCTCGGCCCCCTGGTCACCACTCTCCCCTCCTATGCTCCCCCCTCGTCCTCTCCCCCTCATGCCCGAGCGAGTTCGTCGCCGCCGTTCACCATAGCCGCGGCCACCGCCTCCCCCTCGACCCCTCGCCGTGCCTGCGAGCTCCGGCTCGACGTCCCCGACCCTCTCGATGACCCACGAGGCCCCGGACGCGCTGCAATGCCGCCACCGATGCTTTTCCCCTCCTCGGCTGCCGGAGATCGACCTCGCCGCCCCGCTCAGCTCCGGCCTTCCCTGAGCTCACCGTCTGCACCGTTGCAACCACCGTAAGCCTCTCCCTCGAACCCCCCTCTCTGTTGTCCCGTTTTCACGCCGTAGCTCCTAGTCCACTGACGATCGAAGCCCGCCACCGCCATGGACGTTGAGCCACGCGCCCCTGAGCTTCGCTTGCTCGCCCTGGTGGCACAGACATGCTCCTGGTGACCCGACGACGCCGTCTATGCCCTTGGTTAAGCTCCTCGTGCTCCGCCACGCCGCGCCCGTACAAACCCGTAGCTGCGCCGCCGCCAAAACTCGTCGCCGGCGAAATTCCGGCAGCCCTGCGACCCCCTGTCTGGCCCATTGGATGCGCCCGAGCAAGGGCTTCTCCCCGATGCTTTCTGCACGACAAACCGCGGCCCCTAGTGCTTTCCCGACGCACGTCCGCCGCGGCAAATGGTCGCCGGCGGCTGAACGCCGGCAGGCCGACATGGCAACGTCGTTAACTGCTAATAACGGGGCTAACTAACTCCCTCTCTCACTGACTACTGGGCCCCACGCCCTTAACTAACACCAGTTTAATTTCTGTTTAGTTTTATTTAATCACAGTGGCCCACACGTCGGCGTTGACCTCGCTGACGTGGCCATTGACTGGCCCCACTTGTCTGTGACACTAACCAGCCCCGAGTCACTGACCAATGGGCCCCACTGGTCAGGTTTGACCGGGTCAGCCGCAGTTGACCAGCTGACGTCACAGTGACGCAGAGCTGACGCAATAAGTCATTTTATGGATTTAATTTAATTCAGAAAAATCCAGAAAATTGCCTAAACTTCTAAATATCATAGAAAATCAACCGTAACCCCAAATGAAATAAATTATATATGAAAAATGATCAGAAAAATCCAATCTATCCATCTGTACCATTTTCATGCATGTTAGAACAAGTTTTGTTCACTGTTTAGGTCAAATCAATTGAATGACATTTAAACCTTCACATATGGAGTTTGAATTTGAACCTAGGGTTCAAACCAACTTCATTTAACCTGTTGCTAGCTGCATTAGCTCAAACCACAGCATATTGCCATGTCATCATGCATCATATTGTCGCATTGCATTGATTGTGTTTCCTCTCTCTTGCCGATAATTGTTCCCTCTCAGTAGACGACGTTCCGACAATGAGTTCGATGACACCGATGAAGAACTATATTATCTTCAGAAGTGCCAGGCAAGCAAAACCCCCTTGTTCATTCCGATAAAATCCCACTCTCTCGCTCCTGCTCTCTTTTACTGCATTAGGACAACACCGATTCATCTGTTACTTGCTGCGGTAGCTGAACCCCTTTATCCTTTGCATGACCTGTCATTGCCACAGTAAATAGATGAAACCCAGTAGCATGAGTAGGAGTTGTTTGAGCCCTAATGTGCCTACTCATTCATGCTTGTTGTCATGCCTGCTATTGCTTAGAGTTGTGTCAGGTCTGATTCATCGGGGATGAATCGGAGGTGTGTGAACATGTCCTACTGTTGAGAGCTAAGTGTGTGAACACGATTTGGTAAAGGTAGCGGTGAGAGGCCATGTAGGAGTACATGGTGGGTTGTCTCATTGCAACCGTCCTCAGGAACTGAGTTCTGTGTTTGTGATCCATGACCAGCTACTACCACGCATTGGAATGCTTAAGTGCCCCTCTCGACTTATTAATCAACTTGATCTCTGTCCAGGAGTTGCAACTAGTTTCTGGTGTTTGTAGGTAGTGTTAGTAGTCTACCAAGTGGCACCCGGTACAGGTGGGCTTGGGACAGACTAGGCACAGTGGCCCGGTGTACCAAGTGGCACCCGGATGGTGGACTTGGGAACCCTGCACACATCGTTTGTGGCCGTGAGCGACACCCCGGCCGGATCTCCTTGCGGATGGAACCCGAATAGGCGATAAACCTGGACGAGAGACTTGTGTGGTTAGTCAGGTCGTGGCCGACACCCTCGTTGGGCTTCCGCTTGAAGGTTGCCGAGTACATGTCGTGTAAACGGCGGTAAGTGGTGAGAGCGTGTGTGAAGAAGTACACCCCTGCAGGGTTAATATGATCTATTCGAATAGCCGTGTCCGCGGTAAAGGACTTCTGGGTTGCCTGTATAGTTCATAGACAAGTGAAAGTGGATACTTTAAAATACGCAAGATAAGCGTGAGTGCTATGGATGGCATTCTCGTAGGGAGACGGGAGCGGATCCATAGTGGTGTATTGATATGGTGAATATGTGGACTCGTGTGCGCCACCTCAAAGAGTTACTTGCAGTCGTAGTTAGGATAGCCACCGAGTCAAAGCTGGCTTGCTGCAGTTAAACCCCACCATCCCCTTTGTTGATAATGATGCATATGTAGTTAGTTCTGATGTAAGTCTTGCTGGGTACATTTGTACTCACGTTGCTTAATTTATGTTTTTGCAGAGAGACTTCAGTCTCGCTAGTAGTTCCACGTGGACTTCGACGTTTAGCTTGTTACCTCAGCTACGATCTTGTGCCCTCGGCAGGATCTGATAGACAGTCAGGCTTCTCAGCCTTTTTCATTTGTAGATGTCTGTACTCAGACATGTTAAGCTTCTGCTTGTGCTTTGACTTGAATGCTCTGAGTGTTGGGTCATGAGACCCATGTTTGTAATATCTCGCTCCTCGGATCCTAATGAATAAATGCTTGAGTTGTAGAGTCATGTTGTGATGCCATGTTGTATTTGCACATATCGAGCATATTGTGTGTATGTTAATGAAATGCTTGGTATGTGTGGGACCTGACTATCTAGTTGTTTATCCTTAGTAGCCTCTCTTATCGGGAAATGTCTCCTAGTGTTTCCACTGAGCCATGGTAGCTTGCTACTGCTCCAGAACACTTAGGCTGGCTGGCATGTGTCCTTCTTCGTTCCTGTGTCTGTCCCCTCGGGGAAATGTCACGCGATGAATTCCGGAGTCCTGTTAGCCCGCTACAGCCCGGTTCACCAGAGTCCTGCTAGCCCAGTGCTACAGCCTGGATTCACTCGCTGATGACCGACACATTCGTTGTTGGGTCATGTATGCCTGTCCCTGTAAGATAGTGCCACTTAGGGTTTACGACTAGCCATGTCAGCCCGGGCTCCTTATCATATGAATGCTAGCGACACTATCATATACGTGTGCCAACAGGCGCAAACGGTCCCGGGCAAAGGTAAGGCGACACCCGTGGGAATATCGTGCGTGAGGCCGCAAAGTGATATGAGGTGTTACATGCTAGATCGATGTGGCATTGAGTCGGGGTCCTGACACCCAGAGTGAAAGATGTCTCATCCTTGGACGTGCTCTATGCCAAACCAGCCAGAAGAAAATTTTGGCACACCACAAAACCACAATTTCACTCAGGGACAGACAAGTCAACAGGACAGTGAAATAGCATTTACCAAAGTATGTCGTCTGTATGAACAGAGTCAGCAATAACACCAGGAAATGATGAACCAATTCATCAATATGGGAAATCACCGTGGTCAGTATCAGCCGCAATCCAAGTTGTCTGAGTTACAGAAGACGCGTCCCCCAACTTTTTCGCATACTGATAAGCCGCTTGAAGCCGACGACTGGCTTCGGGACATGGAAAGAAAATTAATCATTGCATAGTGTTCAGACCAGGAAAAGGTATTGTACGCACCACATTATCTCACAGGAGCAGCTGCATCATGGTGGGAAAACTTCCTGCACATGCACCCCAACGAAAATGAAATCACCTGGGAAAAATTCAAAGAAGGTTTTCGTGGGGCACATATTCCTAAGAGCGTCATGAAAATCAAGAAGAAAGAATTTGATGAACTCAAGCAAAGGACCATGACGGTGTCAGAATATAACAGCCAATTCACTTTGCTGTCTCGCTACGCTAATGAAGAGCGCATGACCGAGAGCAAGAAGATGGAAAAATTCTTGGAAGGCCTGGGACCCGCTCTTAAATGCCAGCTGGTTGTGCATACCTTCCCAGATTTTAAGACACTGGTGGATAAGGCCATTACTCTGGAAAATGAGCGACGTAGCCTGGAAGATTTCCGCAAACGCAAGAGGGACCAAACTACTTTTGCTCGCAATCACAGAATCAAGAAGGAATTTCAGAAGGGGGAATCACACAAAACCCCGACGAATAATTCACGCCCAGCCAAGAATTTCCATGCAAGAGACAAGGAGTTCACATATCGCCCAGACGTTACTTGTTACGCTTGTGGAGAAGAAGGGCACTACGCCAAGCAATGTCCCAAGCCAAGAAATTCAACCCCAAAGCCTAACAATGGAGGCAATAATTCAGCGCCAAAGCGCAACAATTTCAACCCCAATAACAACCACCGGAAGGGTCACCTGAACCACGTAACAAAAGAGGAAGCACAGAACGCCCCAGATATCATACTCGGTACGTACCCCGTCAACACAATACCTGCCATGGTTTTGTTTGATTCTGGAGCTTCTCACTCATTTATTTCGAAGAGTTTTGCTTTGCAAAATAATTTTTCGATGCTTCCCTTGGAAAAGTCAATGATCATCAAGTCCCCTGGAATTAAGCAAATGACCCAGAGTTACTGTCAAGGAGTGGTTATTGAATTTGAAGGGTTGGAGTTTTACGCCAACCTTATTATATTGGAAAGCAAAGGACTGGATGTCATCCTAGGGATGGATTGGTTGACCACCAACAAAGGTTTTATTGACTGTTTCAACCAGACCGTGATTCTCACCCACCATCAGGAAAAGACAATAAAAGTTTCAGCCAAGGAGAGACAAATACCTCGGCAACCAAGATTAAACAAGGTGGACGTTTCTGAACTGGACAAGGTTCCAGTAGTGTGTGAATTTCCAGATGTATTTCCAGAAGAACTACCAGGCATGCCACCAGACAGAGAGATAGAATTCAGCATTGAGCTAGCACCCGGAACCGCTCCCATTTATAAGAAACCATACAGAATGGCACCATCCGAATTGGTAGAGTTGAAGAAGCAAATAAAAGAATTATTGGAGAAAGGATACATCCGAGCCAGCTCCTCACCGTGGGGTTCTCCAATTTTATTTGCCAAGAAAAAGGATGGAACACTAAGATTGTGTATTGACTATCGAGCTCTTAACATGGTCACAATCAAGAAGAAATACCCAATGCCCCGAATAAATGATTTATTTGATCAGCTCGCACAGGCCAAAGTCTTCTCAAAAATTGACTGGAGATCAGGATACCACTAGTTGAAAGTACGAACTGAAGATATTCCCAAGACAGCCTTCACCTCCAGATATGGGTTGTATGAGTTCACAGTGATGCCATTCGGGCTGACCAACGCCCCCGCATATTTTGTTCACCTTATGAACAAAGTATTTATGAAGTATATGGACAAGTTTGTTGTAGTATTCATCGATGATATTCTGATATACTCCAAAACACCAGAAGAGCACGCCGAGCATCTCAGGATTGTACTCAGAGAACTCAGGAAACATCAATTGTACGCTAAATTCAGCAAATGTGAATTTTTGCTAAGACAGGTGGGTTTTCTGGGCCACGTGCTAACCCAAGAAGGTATTGCAGTAGACCCAGAAAAAGTCAAGGCCGTACTTGGCTGGAAACCACCAGCTAACGTAACGGAAGTACGGAGTTTCTTGGGAATGGCAGGCTATTATCAGTGATTTATTGAAGGATTCTCCACCATAGCAAAGCCCATGACACAATTGCTCAAGAAAGGCAAGAAGTTTGAATGGATGGAAGCATGTGAGAAAAATTTCCAAGAGCTAAAAAGCAAATTAACAAGGGCACCAGTATTAATTGTGCCAGACATACACAAGAATTTTGAAGTATATTGTGACGCATCCCGGGAAGGCCTCAGATGCGTATTGATGCAAGAAGGCAAGGTTGTTGCATATGTCTCCAGACAACTTCGCAAGCATGAGGAGAATTATCCCACTCATGATTTAGAATTAGCAGCGGTCATCCATGCACTCAAGGAATGGAGACACTTTCTACTTGGAAACTGCTGTGAAATATACACAGACCATAAGAGCCTTAAGTATATTTTCACACAGCCAGAACTAAATTTACGGCAACGACGCTGGTTGGAGTTAGTGAAGGATTATGATGTTGGAATCCACTACCATCCCGGAAAAGCAAATGTTGTGGCAGATGCCCTGAGTCGGAATCCCAGCACGGACGACGACAATGTACCAAAGTTGAGGCCCGAATTTCAACAGGAATTTGCCAGACTCAATTTAATAATGATTACCGAAGGCAATGTGTCGAATCTGGAAATACAGCATACCCTGATGGAAAAGATCAAGGAAGTCCAGCACGGACACCCCAGCATTGATGGCATAAAAAGGAAAGTAAGTTTGGGCAAGACCTTGGAATTCAACGTAGATGAGCAAGGAATATTATGGTACGGAGAAAGAATCTGCGTACCAAATATCTAGGACCTCAAACATCAGATTCTGTCTGAAAGCCACACCGCTCCGTATTCAATCCATCCTGGAGGGACAAAGATGTACAAAGACCTTCAGGAAAAATTTTGGTGGCACGGTATGAAGAGAGACATAGCCACGTTCATTGCATGTTGCGACTCTTGTCAACGCATAAAGGCCGAGCACCAGAAACCAGCCGGGCTGTTGCAGCCGAACAAAATACCCGAGTGGAAGTGGGACGAGATTGGAATGGATTTCATTGTTGGACTACCATGGTCACGACATGGAAATAATTCCATATGGGTCATAACCGACAGGTTAACTAAGGTGGCACATTTTATTCCGGTGAAGACAGCTTACTCCACTCAGAGACTAGCCAGACTTTATCTTGCCCGTATCGTCTGCCTGCATGGAGTCCCAGAGACTATCATATCTGACAGAGGCACACAGTTCGTCTCTAGATTTTGGGATCACCTACAACAAGCACTGGGTACCCAACTAGCATTCAGCACCACATACCATCCCCAGACTGATGGACAGACTGAACGTGTAAACCAAATTCTAGAAGATATGCTGAGAGCCTGTGTCCTCACCTACGGAACCAGTTGGGAGGAGAGCTTGCCATATGCAGAGTTCGCATATAACAACAGTTATCAAGCCAACTTGCAAATGGCACCCTTTGAAGCTCTATATGGCAGAAGATGCCGTACCCCGCTAAATTGGTCAGAGACCGGAGACAGCCATATCTTCGGCCCAGATATGCTCAAAGAAGCCGAAGAGAAAGTTAAGACGATTAGAGATCGACTCAAGACAGCTCAAAGTCGGAAATAGAGTTATTATGATCGAAAGCATTGGGAAATCAGTTTTGAACCAGGAGAATCCGTGTACCTAAGAGTCTCTCCTATGAGGGGTCTGCAACGATTCATGATTAAGGGAAAGCTAGCACCAAGATTCATCGGACCATTCCGTATAATGGCCCGAAGAGGCACGGTAGCCTACCAGCTAGACTTACCCAGGGATTTATCCGATATCCACAACGTGTTTCACATCTCACAATTGAGAAAGTACGTGAGCAACCCAGACAAGCAGGTATCACATGAAAATATTGACGTACAACCGGATCTCACCTATCGAGAGCACCCAATAAAAATATTAGAAGAGTCTGAAAGGAGGACCCGATAGAAAACCATCAAATTTTTCAGAGTTCAATGGAGCAACCACACCGAGAATGAAGCAACTTGGGAGAGAGAGGATTTTCTCCGAACAGAACACCCACACCTGTTTAAGGATCAGCTGAAATCTCGTGGACGAGATTTTTCCTAAGGGGGTAGGTGTTGTGACACACAATTTTTTTTTGTGGTTTTTGTTTTCAAAAAAAGAAAACCCTCTTTTTTTGGTTTTGGGCCTTTATTTGGTTTTGATATTTTCTTAAGTTTTACCATGCCTCCTATGGTAAATTTTTTCCCAAAACCCCTCCTTCCACTTTGGTACAACCCAAACATTCTATCCAAACTAATAAAATCCATTTTTGGATTTTATTCCATTAAATTCTTTCCCCAAAATAATTATGTCCTTCATTTGGAGCCTAGGTAGTTTGCAAAGCAAGTACCTTAAGCATTTGATTTTTGACCTCAACCCAACTCCTCTGGATAGTCCTTTGTACCCACAACCTAGAACCATCTTGATCCACTCTTCTTCTTTTCAATTATTTCAAATTTCACTCTCTCCAAGTTTGGACCAGATTTGCCAAATTTGGTGAAATTCATATCTACACTTCTCCAAAAATTCCACCAAAATTCAGGCAACCTCTAGTTGGAATGAGAGACCTCTCCACCAACAACCAGCTCAAGGAAAAATCCCTATATGCTAGAATCATTCTGTCGAACACTTGGCATGCACTGTTTTTGTTCATATTCAGTAAATTCAGAGTTTCAGTGTCGTTTCCCCGATAGAACTTTAGTCACATGCCCACTGTGCATTTGGCTCGATGCTCGTAGCCCCTCCCTCTTGTCCGGAGCTCCACACGCGCACTTGGCGCCTTCCTGGCGTCGGTGGCGCCCTGGACCGCCTGCGCTGGCATGCTTTGCGGCGGCAGAACCACCGTAACGGCCAACAGGGGGCAACACCACGGCAGAACGCCGTTCGGCACCGCCCAACCCTCATGGTAGCTCCACGTGGCCATCTCCTTACCAGCACACGCATGCAGCACCGTCGCCATGGCCTGGCACGCGCAGAGCGCATTCTCTGCCGCCGACGGGCCGTGCTGCCGTTCTGTCGAGGGCAGGCCGTAACCCTCCCTCCCGTGCTGAGTTGGAACCTGAAATGTCACCACTGCTCCACCTAGACGATGCTCAAGCTCCTAAGCCGATCGTTCCGCCGCAGTGCCGTCGTAATCACCCGCCAGACTTATCCGTCCACGGCAACCACCTCGGGCCGGCTATAAATAGCACCCCCCGAGCTTGCCCTCGCCCACGCACAGCTCCACCACCTCACTAGATCCCGCCTAGCCACTGGGAGAGCCTCGAGGGGCCTTTCTTCTTCGACTCCGGCCACCTCCGTCCGCCTCGGGCTCCGGCAACATTCTCTTCGGTGAGAACTCCTCCGCCGCCCTGCTCTTGCCCGTAGCCTCGTACCACCTCCAGTAGGCTAACCCCCACTTCAATTTGAACACCGCAGCTCCCTCCGGCGAGATCCACGACTGCCCGAACCGCCGTCCGCCGGAGCAAGGGCCGCCATCAACACAGTGCTCGCCGACGACCACCACCACCACCCACAGACGCGGAAGGGTTCACTGATCACGAAGGTAACTCCCGATCACCTTGCCTCGCCGTGGATCGCCGCCGGCGACCACCGCACCTCTCGGGCGCCGTCGCGCTCTGTTTTCCTCATTTAAAATTTCCAACCTGACGGGTGGAGCCCGCCTGTCAGTCTCCCAGCCGTTTCTTTTAAACGAAACGTTTTCTGGACTTTTCCGCAGAGCCCCCTGAAAACTTTCTGTTTCATTACAGATGGGTCCTTGGACCAAAATTCTTATAACTTCTCAACAGAAGATGGTTTTTGATTGATTCTTTTTCTGTCATCTTTATTTTTCTGTCTAGTTTTTTGTCATGTTTATTTGAAAAATATTTGGAATACTTTTCTGTACACTCACGGTATTTATGTTACGTACATATTTTTCTTATACCGTAGATTCCAGAGGAAGCAACGGAGCCGCAAACTTCGCACAGTTAGACTCCGACTACTCCGAACCAGGCAAGCATGTTTGAACTATTGATATGATGAAGTGTTTGTTGCATGTTTGCATTTTAGGAGTTTCATGGCATGTTAATGAACATATCATAGAATGTTATATTTCATGCACATAGTGGAAAGTATGTTTCGGAAAGCCATATGTTGTTGGATACATATTGGCAAGGCCATGAGATGGCATGAGGATGGGTAAGATGGTAGTGTTGTGACATGCCAGTCTTATGCCAGTCCATTTGACAGCAGTATCATCATGATCAAATCATATTCCCATTCACTTCCTTCCTGTGCTGCCACATGTTTTCCGCAAGGAATATGGCGTAGTAAGTTGCAACCGTTTTCCTGGTACACACCAAGTAGAGAGGCCGGGATGAGGGTTCCATGGCCCTGGATTAAAGCCCGTCATCCGGTCAGGGGGCATGGGTGTTTCCTGTTGGGACCGAGAGGGGGGCACCCCTTAGAGCGCGCGTATAGAAATTTGATCCCATGCTATTCGAGGTTGTGGCCTCCCCGTCTCAAAGTTTTTCTTGGACGTTGCCTAGGGTGATTCCTGGCATCGTGAGGTGGAATGGGTGTGTACTAGTTAAATGTGTTTCTTCCGAAATACCGTAAACAGAACTAGTCCTTCGTGACTACGGAAATCCGTTGGCTGTGGACAGTAGTACAAACTCTGCAGAGTCACAACTCCTTAAATCATCTTGTACTTGTCCAAGTACTGTATTCATCTTATGTTGTCAGGTATCTGTCTCAGTGACAAAACTTCGGTGGACTACCAGGGTGATAAACCCGGCTAAAAGATTATTCTTGTGGATGGACTAATACTTGTTGTTTACATTTGTCATAAGCCCTGTCTGTGGTGTCGCTCAGACGTCCGATGGTGGCATACCTGTTATCTACATTTGTCACAAGCCCTGTCCGCGATGTCGCTCAGACGTCCGATGGTGGCATTTCTTTTAAAGCCCTTTATGTGATGTCGCTCAGACGTCCGACTGTGGCATTTCTTTTAAAAGCCCTTTATGTGATGTCGCTCAGACGTCCGACTGTAGCATTTCTTTTAAAAGCCCTTTATGTGATGTCGCTCAGACGTCCGACTGTGGCATTTCTTTTAAAAGCCCTTTATGTGATGTCGCTCAGACATCCAACTGTGGCATTTCTCTTAAAGCCCTTTATGTGATGTCGCTCAGACGTCCGACTGTGGCATTTCTTTTAAAGCCCTTTATGTGATGTCGCTCAGACGTCCGACTGTGGCATTTCTTTTAAATCCCTTTATGTGATGTCGCTCAGACGTCCGACTGTGGCAATTCTTTTAAAGCCCTTTACGTGGTGTCGCTTAGACGCCCGACTGTGCCATGCATTTTATTTGTTTACCCTTTCGAGGCATCGCTCCAGACACCCGATCGGTTTTTAGTTATTTATTTTACTTGTCAAATCTTTATTATTGAGCATTATTATTTTGCTCATGACGCATTCATGCATGCATTTGTTATATCTTTTTTCCGAATTGTCTTGCGAGTACTTTCAAAGTACTCACCTGGCTTGTTGATTTGGCCAGATGTTGATGAAGGTGGTCTCATGGATGAGGAATTCAATAGCGAGTCCGATGCCTAGAGGAGTCCCAGTCAGTCCCGAGCGATCCTGTTTTGGTCATTGTATCATATCCGCTTCCGCTACCCCAGAATAAATTCATCGAGCCTCACCTCGACGCTCGATGAGCTGCCAGTAGAAGTCAAGTTATCCTCCACCACTTTCTATTTCGAGCTAGTAGCATGTCACCACACCCCCCTGTGCCATAACCGCCTTTATGTAAGATATTGGTGAGTTTGTATTAATTTGTTGAGCAGCCTCAGCTCAACCCTGTAAAATATTTGATGCTACTGGTCCTCTGTTTATCAAGTATTTGTCTACCAGAAAGGATGACTTTTCCTATACTGGGTTTAAAAGATCGGTTTTATCAATAAACATTTTATTGAAAAGCCAGTCGTGACAGTTACAATCGGAGGAGATCTTCATATCGAATCGCCAAGCTTGCCTTCCATGCCAAGGAAAGTCCTATCCGGACACGGGACGAAGTCTTCAATCTTGTATCTTCATAGTCCGGGAGTCCGGCCAAAGGTCATAGTCTGGCCATCCGGACACCCCCTAATCCAGGACTCCCTCAATGGTATAGTTGGAACACACGGATCTCCAAGTTTCTTTGGTATTCCACCCTTAAAAGTGTAATTAGCAAGCATGGTGGAAATTTCAGCTTCCGGTATCTTTCTTTTATTTGTAATGATATCCTTCATATACTTAGCATAAGGATTTACTTTAAGCATATTAGTTAAGCGCATACATAAGAAAATAGGTCTAATCATTTCAGCAAAGCGCTCAAAATCCTCATCATCCTTTGACTTGGATGGTTTAGGAGGAAAGGGCATGGGTTTCTGAACCCATGGTTCTCTCTCTTTCCCATGCTTCCTAGCAACAAAATCTCTCTTATCATAACGTTGATTCTTTGATTGTGGGTTATCAAGATCAACAACAGGTTCAATCTCTACATAATTGTTATTACTAGGTTGAGCATCTACATGAACATCATTATTAGCATTATCATCAGGTTCATGTTCATCTCCGGATTGTGTTTCAGCATCAGAGATAGAAATATCATTGGGATTCTCAAGTGTTTCTACATTAGGTTCACTAGAAGTTTGCAAAGTCCTATCATTCTTCTTTTTCCTCTTCCTAGAAGAACTAGGAACATCTAGATTATTATTCTGAGAATCTTGTTCAATTCTTTTAGGGTGGCCTTCAGGATACAAAGGTTCCTGAGTCATTCTACCAGTTCTAGTAGCCACTCTAACGGCAAAGTCATTCTTATTATTCAATTCATCAAGCAAATCATTTTGAGCTTTGAGTACTTGCTCAGCTTGAGTAGCAACCATAGAAGCATATTTGCTAACGCGGTGAAGTTCATCTTTAACTCTAGCCATATTATCACCTACGCGTCCTATCTCGAAAGCATTATTCTTTAACTCTCTACCAACATAAGCATTAAAACTTTCTTGTCTAGCCATAAAGTCATCAAATTCATCCAAGCATGGGCTATGAAATTTAGTAGAGGGTATTTCAACTTTATCGTATCTATAGAGAGAATTTACCTTTACTACGTGTGTCGGGTTATCAAGACAATGTGGTTCTTCAGGCGGTAAATTAAGACCATGTATTTCTTCAATAGGTGGTAAATTCTTAACTTCTTCAGCTTTAATACCTTTTTCTTTCATTGATTTCTTTGCCTCTTGCATATCTTCAGGACTGAGAAATAAAACACCTCTCTTCTTCGGAGTGGGTTTAGGAATAGGCTCAGGAGTTGACTCAATTGGTTCAGGAATTACTTCAGGAACTGGCTCAGGAAGAGTCCAATTATTTTCATTAGTCAATATATTATTCAATAATATTTCAGCTTCGTCGACTGTTCTTTCCCTGAAAACACAACCAGCACAACTATCCAAGTGGTCCTTGGAAGCATCGGTTAGTCCATTATAAAAGATACCAAGTATTTCATTTTTCTTAAGAGGATGATCAGGCAAAGCATTAAGTAACCGGAGAAGCCTCCCCTAGGCTTGTGGGAGACTCTCTTCTTTGATTTGCACAAAATTATATATTTCCCGCAAGGAAGCTTGTTTCTTATGAGCAGGGAAATATTTAGCAGAGAAGTAATAAATCATATCCCGGGGACTACACACACAACCAGGAGCAAGAGAATTATACCAAGTCTTAGCATCACCCTTTAATGAGAACGGGAATATCTTAAGGATATATAAATAGCGAGACTTCTCATCATGAGTAAATAGGGTGGCTATATCATTCAACTTGGTAAGATGTGCCACAACAGTTTCAGATTCAAGGCCATAAAAAGGATTAGATTCAACTAAAGCAATAATACCAGGATCAACAGATAATTCATAATCCTTATCAGTAACACAGATAGGTGAAGTAGCAAAAGTAGGATCGGGTTTCATTCTAGCATTAAGAGACTGCTGCTTCCATTTAGCTAATAATTTCTTAAGATCATTTCTATCATTTCAAGCAAGAATAGCTTCATCAGCTTCTTTGTTCATAACATAACCCTTAGGAACAACAGGTAATACATAATCACTGTGGGAATGTTCATCATCACTATCATCAATAATTGGTTCTTCAATATTTTCATTCCCCCTAACTCTAGCAAGTTGTTCATCAAGAAATTCACCTAATGGCAAAGTAGTATCACGCACAGAAGTAGTTTCATCATGCATAGCAGAAGTGGCATCATCGATAACATGCGACATATCAGAATTCGTAGCAGTAGCAGGTTTAGGTGTCGCAAGCCTACTAATAACGGAAGGAGAATCTAGTGCGGAGCTAGATGGCAGTTCCTTACCTCCCCTCGTAGTTGAGGGCAAAATCTTGGTCTTAGCGTCTTCCAAGTTCTTCATAGTGATCAACAGATATAAATCCCAAGTGACTCAGAGAATAGAGCTATGCTCCCCGGCAACGGCGCCAGAAATTAGTCTTGATAACCCAGAAGTATAGGGGATCGCAACAGCTTTCGAGGGTAGAGTATTCAACCCAAATTTATTGATTCGACACAAGGGGAGCCAAAGAATATTATTGAGTATTAGCAGTTGAGTTGTCAATTCAACCACACCTGGATAACTTAGTATCTGCAGCAAAGTATTTAGTAGCAAAAGTGGTATGATAGTAATGGTAACAGTAGCAACAGAAAAGATCAATGTTTTTGGGTTTTCATAGTAGTTGTAACAGTAGCAACAGAAAAGTAAATAAGCGAAGAACAATATATGAAATGCTCGTAGGCAATGGATCAGTGATGGATAATTATGCCGGATGCGATTCCTCAAGCAATAGTTATAACATAGGGTGATATAGAACTAGCTCCAATTCATCAATGTAATGTAGGCATGTATTTCGTAAATAGTCATACGTGCTTATGGAAAAGAACTTGCATGACATCTTTTGTCCTACCCTCCCGTGGCAGCGGGGTCCTAGCAGAAACTAAGGGATATTAAGGCCTCCTTTTAATAGAGAACCGGACCAAAGCATTAACACATGGTGAATACATGAACTCCTCAAACTACGGTCATCACCAAGAAGTATCCCGATTATTGTCACTTCGGGGTTGTCGGATCATAACACATAATAGGTGACTATAGACTTGCAAGATAGGATCAAGAACACACATATATTGATGAAAACATAATAGGTTCAGATCTGAAATCATGGCACTCGGGCCCTAGTGACAAGCATTAAGCATAGCAAATTCATAGCAACATCAGTCTCAGAACATAATGGATACTAGGGACCAAACCCTAACAAAACTAACTTGATTACATGGTAAATCTCATCCAACCCATCACCGTCCAGCAAGCCTACGATGGAATTACTCACGCACGGCGGTGAGCATCATGAAATTGGTGATGGAGGATGGTTGATGATGACGACGGCGATGAATCCCCCTCTCCGGAGCCCCGAACGGACTCTAGATCAGTCCTCCCAAGAGAGATTAGGGCTTGGCGGCGGCCCCGTGTCGTAAAACACGATGAAACTTTCTCTCTGATTTTTTTCTCTATGAGACGGAAGATATAGAGTTGGAGTTGAGGTTGGTGGAAGTCCAGGGGCCCACGAGATAGGGTCGTGGACAGCCCGTGGGCCCCCTGGCCTTGATTCTTTCGCCAAAAATTCTTGAAAAGTGCCTCCGTGGATTTCTAGGACATTCCGAGAACTTTTCTTTTCTACACATAAAACAACATCATGGTAGTTCTGGTGAAAACAACGTCAGTACAGGTTAGTTTCATTCAAATCATGCAAGTTAGAGTCCAAAACAAGGGCAAAAGTGTTCGGAAAAGTAGATACATTGGAGACGTATCACTGGTCCGGAGAGTGGACTTCATCAAACGGGAAACACGATGGCATTTGGCAATCAGACGTAGCGAAGCCAACATCATAGTGGAAGTACACCGAGCTCGTTGTGGCTTTAGGGGTAGTTTGATTTGTGACCTGGCAAAATTTTGCCTGGCCCAGGACCTGCCTGGGACTAGCCTGGTGCATGTTTGGTTGGTATCCTGAAAAACGAGATGCTAGCCTGGCCTAAATGGTGATCAGCCTGCTGAAGCACCAGGCACAATTATTAGCCTAGCCCAGGCATAGCGAGTAGGTAGCCTGGCTCATGCCTGGGTACTAATCGAGCCTCTCCTTGCATGTTATCCCATATAGTCACAGGCCACCGATTATTTTATTGCTGGATAATAGCTACCCAGGCATGGATGCGTGCCAAACACAATACACCCAGGCTAGCCTCACCAGGCAGATTCTTTGATCTTTTCAGGCGCACTCCAGGCTACAAATTTATCCAGGAATGGAACTCAGGTATTGAACCAAACTGACCCTTAATGCATAAAGAGGCCTGAAGCCGCTCTGTCTTTTGTATTGGCAGTGGTTCCCATTTGGTTGTTTGTTTTTGCGGAGAATATCTCACTTGTTGCTAGATATACCATGTACTTGCCTCTAGCAATCTCGACATGGGTCATGGCTCACGCAACATATGGGGTTTTGCCTCTTGTCTTCTATGGGAAGGATGGCAATGGGTAGGGTATGTGGCAGATAGGGCAATACCATATCCATACCCGTGTAGTCAATGGGTACAAAATTCTACTCATACCCGTACCAATGGGTATCATACTTTACCCATATCCATACCCGACGGGTACCCATGCCCATTGGGTACCTAATAGGTAGATCAAATGGTACATAAGTTATTCGCAATTTTACATTCATATATAACACATTTGAAAAAAAACATTGATCTTAACTCAATAATAGATAGCTGAGTACATGACAATTATCTCAATTCAAATTGACAATTGGTAACAACTTTAACATAGGTTCATAAGCTCACGACACAACTTTAACATAGGTACATTTGTGATTTTGAATCATGGGTAAGATTCACATGTGAGTATAAAATGCATAGGGTATGGGTATATCCATGGGTAAAAGGCTATACCCAAGCCCTACCCATGACTTAATGGGTAGGATATGGGTACTACCCGTGGGTATAAAATTGTGCCCATACCCTGGCCATGCGGGTATGATATCCGCGGGTACCCTTACCCATGGGTAAAATTGCCATCCTTGATGGGATGGGTGGTTTATGTGCATATTTCTTTCAATTAAACTCCTGCTTCCTTTTTCTCATGTTTTCTTTCACCTTAATATTTCTTTCCATATCTACTTTTTTTTTCTTTTTTTACATTTATTTTTCCCCTTTTTGGGTTTCCTTTCTCCTGTTTTTTCTTTTTATTTTATTTTTCCTTTTTCATACCTATGAAATCGCTTACTAAAAAATGGGCCCCATGTTTCGAGATATGTTTTATCATGTACTCCCTCCATTCCATAAATGCACTTTATATAGATTTTTTGAGAAGTCAAACATCAGCAAAATTGACCATTTTTTTAAGAAAAACATTTACATCTAGATTGCCAAACATGTATATCATTAAACTCATCGTAAGATGTAGTTTCATACTACCTATGTCCAAAATAACTGTCGCTCAAAGGACGGATATATCTAGATGAATTTTAGTGCTAGATATATTCGTTTGAGTGATAGTTACTTTTGGACGGAGGGAGTATTTTATATATTTGATATTCTAGATATAAATCGCTTTGTCTATAAATTTGGTCAAAATTTGCAAACTTTGACCTTTCACAAAATCTATACGCACTACATTATGGAACTGAGGGAGTATTAAAAAATGTGTGTGCGTATTAAAAACATTCAACGCATATTATTTTTATCATGTATTAAAAAAATATTAGCTACATATTGAAAATTTGTTCATCGTGTATTAAAGAATCATTTATTGGTATTGAAAAAAATGTTGTATATCAAGAATGTTTTACCATTTAATTAAAATGACCATACTTTATTTAAAAATGTTCATAGTGTGTAAAAATATTTATATTTTCCAAAAGATAATCCTTGTGTTTTTTAAATATCATTTAGTAAAAATATTTTTGTGTACTAAGAAAAGTATTTTGAGTATTAAAAATAATTAAACTTTATTGAAATTGTTCATCCTGTATTTAATAATATTCATCATGAATTATCAAATTGTCATTGTTTTCTGGTCTTATATTTTCTTTATTTTGCTTTATATTTTCTTCTTGTTTTTCATTTTTAATGTGAAATAAGTTTTTTTAAATGTGCAAGGTTTTTTTCTTCAAAATACACAAACGAAGCAACTATCAAATTGTCATGTGAAAATCCTACATTGTCTCTTCGGTCTCGACGGCGGTAGCGTGTAGCGCTCTCAATCTCTTGGGGGTCCCATCGTGGAGCTCTCAGGTTCCTTCCTGTCACGACGCAATCATCCTTGGCAGGCTAGTTTGGATCCTAAGTTGAAGCTTCTTCGGCACTTGCGTGGAGCGATCGCGCTTACCTCGTACTGTGCACACGTGTCTTGGTTGTCATTGTTCTCGGTCTTACTGTTTGCACATAGGATTAGCGCTCCATAGCCCGGGGCGGGATTGTAGGGGCCCACCCTGACGATAACTAGATATGAGCGGTGCACCGATATCCGGGGGTTTTCCAATGAGGCGTGGTTTCATGTCAGCCGTCTTGGTCACTTTTTGACAGGGAGTGACTACTCATGTACTTTTGTTTTCTTCCTTTTGATCTTCTTCATAGGAGGGTCAGATGTCACCGTGTATTGAATCAGTTTCTTTATATACAAAGCAGGGTGAAAGCCTTTTGATACATTTTTAAGTACACGTTAAACAGTTTAATACATGGTCTATATTTTTCCGTGTAACATTTTTATGCTATACAAAACCAAGACACGTGAACATTTTTTTATATAGCGTCATTTTAATGTTGTTTTTAGACTCTAGATGCGGACTTCATGATTTTATCTAAATTATACTCCTAAGAGAAGGTCGGAAGTACTCTTTTGGTCCCGAGCTCAAATGAGCTCGGGATGAACAGTAGCACGGTCATACATGACAAATGCCCACTCCTGCTAAGGGTGCTAGCGAGGGTGGCCTTGATTGAGAAAATCATCATATGAAGCACCACCATAAATCAATATCGGCATACAACAACAACATGGTCATACATCATGTGAAGTGAAATTACCTTCTGTAATAAGAGATCGGATGGAGATGACACGAAAGATGGAGCCCATCGTCTAGAGATGGAGATGGACGACAAAGGCTCGATGATCTAGAGGTGGGTTAAATAGCAAATCCTGGGTCAGGTGTAGGTTGAGTTGTTGACTGGTGGATACAAAGTCAGGGATGGGGAAGCTCGGGACCCGACCGGGCATGAGGGGGGGGGGTCGAACACGGACTTGCGGGTGTGGCGAAGGCTGAGGAACCATGAGGCTCGAGGAGCAATGGTGTCTTAGGAGCTTGTCGGAGTAAATGACCACGGGTAGCCCAACCGGCTCCCCCTGGCTCTTCAAAAAATATCGGGCCGACTGAGCCCTCAAACATGCAAGACGCAGGGCCGCCTTCACTTGGCCGGCTATCCCACCGACCGGCTGCTGGAAGGCGGCAACGCTCAAAGAGCTCTCTCGAAGAGGGCCGGCTCCTAGCAGTCATCCACCAGAGTGGCTGACTCCTAGCAGGCGGCCTGGTTCATACCCTCAAAGTTTGCACCCACATAACCACGATAAGATGGGGCGTGGCTACAGTGAAGCCTGCCACCTCCGAATCCCGGAGCAAGCATGGCCACAGTGCACCGTCCGGGGCGGCCACTCCCCGTCCGGGGCGGCACTGTTGCCATGTTGACCACGACATCACCCACGGCAGGCTGTCAGTACGACCCGCAGGCGACGGGCCCCTCCCACTAGAGATATATCAGAAGGCGGCCGAGCTTAACCAGTCGGTCTGGGGGAGGCCGGCTCCGATCAGTCGGCCTTGTAGGATCAAAAGTATGTCTAGAGGGGGGTGATTAGACTACTTGACCAAATAAAAATCTAGCCTTTTCCTAATTTTAATTCTTGGTAGATTTTAGCAACTAGTATAAGTCAAGCAATCAACCTACACATGCAATTCTAAGAGTATAGCAGCAGAATGTAAAACAATTGCATATGAAGGTAAAGGGGAGGAGTTTGAGGAGGCAAACGCAATTGGAGACACGGAGATTTTTGAGCCGTGGTTCTAATAGGTGGTGCTATCATACATCCACGTTGATGGAGACTTCAATCCACGAAGGGTAACGGTTGCGCGAGTCCACGGAGGGCTCCACCCACGAAGGGTCCATGAAGAAGCAACCTTGTCTATCCCACCATGGTCATCGCCCACGAAGGACTTGCCTCACTAGGGGTAGATCTTCACGAAGTAGGCGATCTCCTTGCCCTTACAAACTCCTTGGTTCAACTCCGCAATCTTGTCGGAGGCTCCCAAGTGACACCTAGCCAATCTAGGAGACACCACTCTCCAAGAAGTAACAAATGGTGTGTTGATGATGAACTCCTTGCTCTTGTGCTTCAAATGATAGTCTCCCCAACACTCAACTCTCTCTCACTGGATTTGTATTTGGTGGAAAGAAGGTTTGAGTGAAGCAACTTGGGAAGGCTAGAGATCAAGATTCATATGGTAGGAATGGAATATCTTGACCTCAACACAAGTGTAGGTGGTTCTCTCTCAGAAAATGTAATTGAAAGTGTACGCATGTTCTGATGGCTCTCTCCATGAATGAAGAGTGGGTGGAGGGGTATATATAGCCTCCACACAAAATCTAACCATTACACACAACTTACCAATCTCGGTGGGACCGAATCCTGAAACTCGGTCGGACCGATTTAGCAAATAATGTGACCGTTAGGATTTTCGGTGGGACCGACATATCAACTCGGTGGGACCGATGTGATTAGGGTTAGGGCATAATGTAATCTCGGTGAGACCGATTACACAAACTCGGTGGGTCCGATTTTGGTAATAAGCTAACCAGAGAGTTGGTCAGGCAAACTCGATGGGACCGATTCGCTCATCTCGGTTAGACCGAAACGTTACGAAAGGGAAACAAAGAGTTTATATTGCAATCTTGGTGGGACTGATCGCTCATCTCGGTTGGACCGAAGCGTTACGAAGGGAAATAGAGAGATTACAATCCCATCTCGGTGAGACCGAAAAGACTAGGGTTTGTGGTAGTGGCTATGACATCTGAACTCGGTGGCGCCGGATAGAAAGAATCGGTGGGGCCGAGTTTGACTTTTGGTTTAGGTCATATGTGGATGTGAGAAAGTAGTTGAGGGCTTTGGAGCATCTCACTAAGCATTTTGAGCAAGAACCTCATTAAGCAACACCTCATCCCTCCTTCATAGTATTGGCTTTTCCTATAGACTCAATGTGATCTTGGATCACTAAAATGGAAAATGTAGAGTCTTGTGCTTTGAGCTTGAGCCAATCCTTTTGTCCTTAGTATTTTGAGGGATCCACTTTTCTCATCCATGCCATGCCAATCATTGAGCTTTCCTGAAAATATTTATCTTGAAATAGCATTAGCTCAATGAGCTATATGTTGTTAGGAATTACCAAAACCACCCAGGGATAGTTGCACTTTCAGTCTCCCCTTTTTGGTAATTGATGACAACATAGAGATCAAAGCTTCGACAAATGATAATAAGATTGAAAAACATTGTCGCTTTGAGAAGTATGTGAAAAGTAAGAGCTCCCCCTAAATTTGTGCATTATTTAAGATTTGCTTTGGACTGCAAATGCACAATGAGTTAGGATCATGGGTTACTCTTCCATGTCACATACATCTTGGTGGAGCGATCAAAATGATAAAAATTAAACACATGCACCCATCACCAAGCAAAGTGAATGATCATATGAGAATATGAGAGATAATATCATCCAACAAGCATTAATATAGCATAGCATATGATCAAACACATGATCATCCAAGTATCTCACAAAAGGCATAATGTATCAAGCAAACACACGAAACACGAAGTTCAACCACCAAAAACAAGAGAGAAGAAAGCAACACTCTCTCTCGAAGCCTATGATCTATACATTTTTCTCCCCATTTGGCAACAAGTTACCATAAAGTTCATAGAAAATGTATAGTGCTAAATGACTCTCAGGCTTGGTCTTCCGGTGTAGAGATGACTCCAAGGACGAAAGCATCAGTCGATGTAGATGGAGCTGGTGGAGTGGCTGCTGGAGCTGGTGGCACTGAAGCTGTTGCTGCCTTGCTGGTGCAGATGATGTAGCTCTGGTGTCTCGAATAGGCACTACAACAGAGCTCTGTCCTGTGGGCACTCTAGCAAATGCATCTGTAGTAGACTTGCCCTTCTTCTCCTCCACTTCCTCCTGTAGTTGCTCAACAACTGATTGGATCTCAGTGACCTTCACATCAAGATCATTGAACTTCTGCTCTATGATTCTCTCCAAGCTCTCCTGGTTTTGAGTCAGGGTGGCCAAGCCCTTCTCAATCCTCAAGGTGGAGGCAATCAAGTAGCCAAGATGGTCTTCCTTGCTCTTCAGGAAATTCTGAGATGCCTCTTCAGCAGTTGGCATCCTAATAGCTTTCTCAGTCCTTGCTTTCTCTTTCTTCTCTTGTGCTTGCACAGATGATGGTTCATTTTCATCCATCACAATGGTGTTGTCCTCAAAGTCAGGGTAGATGGGCAAGTGCTCTTTGTCCAAAAGATATGTGCCAGTGCCCATCTTGGAGTTTATGAGCTCCTGAATGTGTGGGGCATATCCACAAGATCTTTTCTGATCAGCAGCAGTCCTTTTGATTGTTTCCACAATCAGACTCATGACTTTGAATTTCCAAGGCACATCAAATATATGCAGCAAGTTGATTGCATGGCCTCTAATCATCTTGTGATCTCCTGACTTGGGCAACAGACTGTGCCTTAAGATCCAGTTGATAGTAGGCAATCCTGACAACATGTAATCTACAAATCCAAGCTTATGTGTCTCTAGAGCAGCATCTGGGATCTCTCTATACATTTGAGCCATAGAGTTGTGGTCTTTCTTCTTAGTGGCATAGACATCCAAGTCATCCTCATTCTCCTTTGGAGCATTTATCAATTCAGACCATCCCTCAACTGTGGATTGGTACCTTGTACCCTCAGACATCCAGACAATTCTCCCATCTGGGTAGAAATGAGCTGTGGAGTAAAACTGCATGATGATCTCATCATTCCACTTGGTGAGCTTCTGGCCAACAAAGTCATCTACTCCACAAGCATTGAAACTGTCATACACTCCTGGATAGTGCTCTTCATTCTTCCCGATGTACTCCCAGTCAACCCATCTCATGTCACATACTATGGGCTTCTTGTCAAGCAAAACTGTCTCATAGAAATCCTGTTGTTCCTTAGTGTGGAACCTGTAGTCCACTGCAGTTCTTCTCCTGATAGCATAGGGATTAGTCTGTCTCCACAGTCTCAGACCTGCATCCTTCCTGAGCTTCATATCCTCTGCTACTGGATGAGCATCATTATGATCAGGGATCTTAGGCTTCAACTTTCTCAAAACGAGTGAATCATCATCTTCTTCATGATTGGCTGCCTCAGGCACTGGGGCCTTGTTCTTTTCTTCAGCTAGAATGCTCCTAGTGCTCCTCCTAGGTGCAATCTTAGGCTTAGGAGCAGCAGCTTTGGGAGCATCTTTGGGCTTAGATGGAGCAGCCCCTGATATTATAGCATCTCCCATCAGCTTCTGAGCTTTAGGTGCTGGTGCAGCAACCTCTTCCTCTTCTTCCATCATTGAGGGCTTTCCAACAACTCTGGCCACTGTCTTCTTAACCTTTTCTTCCCTTCTGGAGCAGCCTCTTTGGGTTCAGATTCCACAGTTACTTGAGTAGAGGCTCTGGCTTTAGACATAGGAACTCTTCTTGCAGGTGCTTTGGTCTTCATACCAGGCTTAATGGCAGCAGTTGTGCCATATTCCTTCTTCAGCACCTTCTTCTTAGATGTGGCCTCATCATCAATAGCCACATAGTCCTCATCTTTAGATTCTGAGGTTCTCTTCTTCCTTGTCCTAGTAGCTGCCTTGGCAAGTTACTAGGTGTGCTCCTGCTACCCTCATCTGAGGTACTGGAGGGACTAGTGCCCTCACTCATCTGAACTTGCTCCTCAGACTTGTTCTGACTGTCACTCTGATCTGACATGATGCAAACTCTGACAACAGACCCTGTGAATAGATGTAGATGAGGTAGAGTAGATGAACATCACAAAGCACAGAGGTTTTTGCAAAACAATGAATCAAAGACTTAGTTTTAGTTTTCCACAAAAAGCATTTCGGAGCTACCGATTTGTAAACTCGGTGATACCGAAGTAGTTTTTGGAACCTAAACTAGTGAACTTGGTTGGACCGAGTCACAGTTTGGTGGCACCGAGACTGCTAGGGTTTCACAGAGAATCGATCTTGGTCGCACCGATTTGCAATTCTCGGTCGGACCGAGAATCACATGTGCAATGGCCTAAGCCAAAACGGTGAGACCGATTTCTACAACTCGGTCAGTCCGAGATGAATTCAACGGAAACCTAACCCTAAATTTTCAATCCAAGATTAATCTACGGAGTATTTTCGCTTGGATAGGAAGATTTCAAACGTGGCAAGATTCATGGCAATGCAATGTTCTAGGAATCGGAGTTTAGGATAGCATAAAGTTCAAATCCATACCCTAATGCGGTGATGGACTTGCTACGGCGACAACGGCGGAGACGAATCCCATTGACAGCGGTGGAGACCAGCGGCGGGAGGTCGCTGTCGACGAGGAGGATGATCCGGAGACCTAATGAGGCAGAGCAGTTTGTGCGTGGGCGAAGAGTTTCGAAAGAATTTTAAAAAATTTGACCCGTGAGTATATATAGCCTGACCCCGTCGGTGTGACCGAGTGGAACAACTCGGTGGCACCAAGATGCAAAACTGCAAGCAGTTGCTGCAACTCGGTGTGACCAAAAAGTTCAAATCGGTTGCACCGAGATTGAAAACCTAGATCAACTTAGTGATCTTGGTATGACCGAAATGGAATCGGTCAGACCGAAACGCACAAAGAGATTTTGGAAGTTTCAGTCTATGACAAATCGGAAACGCCGAGTGCTCCTCACACAGAGTGGTTTGAATCTGACTTGATCAAACTTTGTGATATAGCATGAATAGAGTTTGAGACAAGAATAGCATAGATAGCTAGAGAAGGTTCTTAGGCATTCTTGTCCATCCACTTGGCAAAAGAAAAGGAACCAAACAATCAAACTATAAGTGGATGTCCTCGAATGAGTAAAATATGCATTCAACATGCTCACACAATAAAATGGCAAATGAAATATGTGACAAAGCATGCACACACAATTCTAGCATCTATCAAGCAATTGGCGATGACTAGGTCATCTATATATGAGTATTGACTTAGGAGTCAAATGAGAACATTTGATCATAGGTCATACTCATCGTTTAAGCACAAGTGGGGTTACCACTTTTACATAAAGCATTGTTATGTTCACACCATTAGAGTTGCTTTAGCTCAATTCTTAGAGTAAAGCTCCCCCTAGATGTGAGATCCCCCCTAAGAGGGATGAACTAACCTTGGGTTTTGTCGATGATGACTTCATGTAGGTGTTGAAGATGTGGATGATCTATGTTGATGTAGATCATTTGGAGCAATCCTTTGGAGTGAGTTGCACTTTCAATACCTACACGGGTTAGTCCCACAAGGAACAAACAAGGATATCCATAGACATGGAGTGATACACACACAAGAAGATGTCCATGAAAGCGTTCGGTTACCTTGTCCCTTGTCTTACCAGCAAGAGGGTTTGTGACTCCATGAACTAGTGCAAGATGTGGAAGTTGATTTCACTTGTCCTCGCCAAAATGATAAGAGTGAAGTATGTTGGCGGAGTCACCCTCAAGAACTCTCTAGTTCTTCTTCTTCGGGATCCACACCATCTTGATGGGAATCCTTGGGGTTGTAGTCATACTTGATGAAGTAGAACTTGATGTAGTCTTGGGAACCCACTTGACCAAGGCCTTAGGAGCTTCTTCAAATGCATCAATCTCCTCTTGAAGCTTGTCCTTGCCTTTCTGCTTGTGGTCTTGTGGTGGAAGATCATCTTGAGCTTGTGTCCCTTTGAAAGAAGTAGGATCATACTTCTCTTGTTAAGGAACAAACTTTGTCTTGGGGTATTGATCTTCTTCCCACTCAACTCCATTGGCATTGAACTTTCGTTCAAAACCAACACCTTGGTTCTTCTGGTGCCTTCCTTGCTTGCGTACAATTTCCTCGAATTGCTTACTCCCGGCAAGACTCTTGCAAACACCTTTCTATATGATTCCCTTCAATAAGCTATTTTCTTGCTCAAGTGTAACTTGGCTAAGAGAATCATTAGTGGAATCAAGAGAACTACTAGAAGCAACAACATTGGATTTAGCATGGTGATTGTTGTTACTACTAGAGTAAGAATATTTCTTGTTCTTGTTACTAGACTTGACTTGAGGCATGTAAGCAGATAAGAGTAAACGCTTGGCAATGTAAGAAGAACTTTTCTTGCGAAGATCATCATTGATAGCCTTTAAGAACTCATGTTCTTGCTCTAGGTTAAGCTTTTCAAAGCGTAACTTCTCATGAGTCCTTAAAAGTTCTCAATGATCTCCTAAGATAGTTTCATGAGCTAACTTAAGAGTGTTTAGTTCTTTAGTTAGTAGCTCAATCTTCTCCTTATCATTGTCATTCTTTTCATCTTGATTAGCATGATTATTTGACGTTTCATCATAGTATTCATCACTAGAGTTGTCAATAAGTAAATCATCATCACCTAACAAGTCATCTTCATCACTATTAAAATCAACATACTCGGGGTGTAATACCTTTGGGCCTTTAGCCATGAAGCATCTTCCAAGTACTTCATTTGGTGAGTCAAATATGGCGTAGGAGTTGGTTGACACAAGTGCTAGACCGACAACACCTTCATCTTGAGTATGTTCTGAGTCGGAGTGATAGCTTCTCTCAGAGTGATGGTCAGAGTCGGAGCCGGATACCCATTCACCAACATGAGCTTGATGTTTTCATTTTGTATAGCTATTTGATGATTTGTCCTTCCTTTCTGAATCCTTGCTTCTCCGGGATGTTCTTCGTTCAAAACGATCATCTCTACTCCTTCTCTCTCTTGGTGGTGATTCTTCTCTTCTACTTCTTCTCTTTGGAGATTCTTCTCTTCTTTTGTAGGGAGCCGTACACTCATTGGAATAGTGTCTGTGTCTTCCACAATTGTAGCAATTACGCTCACGACTCGAAGATCTTTTGTCATTGTAGGACCTTGACTTGGAACTTCTTTCCTTGCTTCAACTCTTGTAGAACTTGTTGAAGTTCTTCACCGTTAGGCTCAATTCCTCATTGAAGGTTTGTTTGTCACTTGATGATGTGGGAGCTTCACATGAGGCTTTGTAAGCACCACTTGACTTGTTGTGGAGCTCTTCCTTATCCTTGAGTGACATCTCATGAGCAACAATTCTACCAATGACTTCCGTTGGCTTGAGATTCTTGTAATTGGGCATCATTTGGATCAATGTGCACACGGTATCATATTTTTCATCCAAGGTTCTTAGGATCTTCTTGATGATGAATTTGTCGGTCATCTCTTCACTTCCTAAGCCAGCAATCTCATTTGTGATGAGAGCAAGCCTAGAGTACATTTCAGCGACGCCTTCACCATCCTTCATTTTGAACTTGTCAAGTTGACTTTGAAGCACATCCAATTTGGATTCATAGACGGAGTTGGTACCTTCATGCATGTCAATCAAAGTATCCCAAATTTCCTTTGCATTCTCAAGACGGCTGATTTTGTTGAATTCTTCGGGGCACAATCCATTGAAGAGGATATCACAAGCTTGAGCATTGTATTGCAGCATCTTCAACTCTTCCACGGTAGCTTCAAGGTTCGGTTCTCTCCCATCAAAGAATTCACCTTGCAAGCCAATACACAGAATAGCCCAAACGGCGGGGTTATGTCAGGGAATATGCATTTTCATATTATGCTTCCAACTAGCAAAATTAGTACCATCAAAGTAAGGACCTCTACGGTGGTAATTTCCCTTGCTAGATGCCATACTCTCCTAGCTTGTGAAACCAAGGTATGACTACCAAAAGCTATGGAAATCAAAGCAAATGGAGACCAAAGCTCTGATACCACTTATAGGATCGAAAGTATGTCTAGAGGGGGGTGATTAGACTACTTGACCAAATAAAAATCTAGCCTTTTCCTAATTTTAATTCTTGGTAGATTTTAGCAACTAGTACAATTCAAGCAATCAACCTACACATGCAATTCTAAGAGTATTGCAGTGGAATGAAAAACAATTGCATATGAAGGTAAAGGGAAGGAGTTTGAGGAGGCAAATGCAATTGGAGACACGGAGATTTTTGAGACGTGGTTCCGATAGGTGGTGCTATCGTACATCCACGTTGATGGAGACTTCAACCCACGAAGGGTAACGGCTGCGCGAGTCCATGGAGGGCTCCACTCACGAAGGGTCCACGAAGAAGCAACCTTGTCTATCCCACCATGGTCGTCGCCCATGAAGGACTTGCCTCACAAGGGGTAGATCTTCACGAAGTAGGCGATCTCCTTGCCCTTACAAACTCCTTGGTTCAACTCCACAATCTTGTCAGAGGCTCCCAAATGACAGCTAGCCAATCTAGGAGACACCACTCTCCAAGAAGTAACAAATGGTGTGTTGATGATGAACTCCTTGCTCTTGTGCTTCAAATGATAGTCTACCCAACACTCAAGTCTCTCTCACTAGATTTGGATTTGGTGGAAAGAAGGTTTGAGTGGAAAGCAACTTGGGAAGGCTATTAGATCAAGATTCATATGGTAGGAATGAAATATCTTGACCTCAACACCAGTGTAGGTGGTTCTCTGTCAGAAAATGTAAGTTGGAAGTGTAGGCATGTTCTGATGGCTCTCTCCACGAATGAAGAGTGGGTGGAGGGGTATATATAGCCTGCACACAAAATCTAACCGTTACACACAACTTACCAATCTCGGTGGGACCGAATCCTGAAACTCGGTCGGACCGATTTACCAAATAATGTGACCGTTAGGATTTTCGGTGGGACCGACATGTCAACTCAGTGGGACCGATGTGATTAGGGTTAGGGCATAACGTAATCTCGGTGAAACCGATTACACAAACTCGGTGGGTCCAATTTTGGTAATAAGCTAACCTGAGAGTTGGTCAGGCAAACTCGGTGGGACAGATTCGCTCATCTCGGTTAGACTGAAACGTTATGAAAGGGAAACAGAGAGTTTACATTGCAATCTCGGTGGGACCGATCGCTCATCTCGGTTGGACCAAAACTTTACAAAGGGAAACAGAGAGATTACAATACCATCTCGGTGAGACCGAGATCCCTATCGGTGAGACCGAAAAGACTAGGGTTTGTGGCAGTGGCTATGACATCTGAACTCAGTGGCACCGGATAGAAAGAATTGGTGGGGCTGAGTTTGGCTTTTGGTTTAGGTCATATGTGGATGTGAGAAAGTAGTTGAGGGCTTTGGAGCATCTCACTAAGCATTTTGAGCAAGAACCTCATTAAGCAACACCTCATCCCTCCTTGATAGTATTGGCTTTTCCTATAGACTCAATGTGATCTTGGATCACTAAAATGGAAAATGTAGAGTCTTGTCCTTTGAGCTTGAGCCAATCCTTTTGTCCTTACTATTTTGAGGGATCCACTTTTCTCATCCATGCCATGCCAATCATTGAGCTTTCCTGAAATACTTATCTTGAAATAGCATTAGCTCAATGAGCTATATGTTGTTAGGAATTACCAAAACCACCCAAGGATAGTTGCACTTTCAGGCCTGCTCTCACCCTGGAAGTTTGTGCACCATTAAGGAGATAAGATGGGGTAAGGCTACAGTGGATGCCCGCCAGGCGGCGGCACTGTAGCCATGCTTACCCCGACAAAGCCATCGTCACCAAGAGTAAGGCTACAGTAACCAGCAGCCGATAAGACCCCCAGGCGGTGGGCCCAGCATGTCGGCCAAGAGGCCAGCAGCTGGCAGGACCCACCAGTCGGCAAGCCCTAGCGTCCGGCGGATAAGCCGACGGCTACAGACACTGACGGCTTGGACCTACATCCAGCCGGATTACCATTGTACCCCTGGGGGGTAGGCCTATATAAACCCCCCAGGGCACCCATGCAAAGGGTTGATCTCTTAGAGTTTTAGACACCACATAGAGAGAAGAGGAGAGCTAGCCTTGCCCTTCTTCTTCCTCTAGCGAAACAGCTCAAGGAGCCTCTTGCAGCTACTTGTTTTGATCTAGTGATCATGCGGAGACCCTGCAGAGCAGGACTAGGGGTGTTATCTCCTAGGAGACTCCAGAACCTGGATAAGATTCACCGGCGTGCATGTCTTCGCCTTATCCTGTTTCCAGGCACCGACGATGTCTTACTGGCTCTCACAATGATAAGCCACCCGTTGGCATATGTCGCACCTACCACCCGACATTTGGTGCCCACCGTGGGGCCAGGTGCACCGTCGTCCGGAGACCTGCTCTAGACGGAACCCTCTTCCTCCCCAACGAGCATAGCCAGCCCGGCATGCCCGATGGCGCTTGCCCCGACATGATGCATGGCATCGACGACGCCTGTGCAGCGAGCTGCCTCGCCGATCTTCTCAGCGAGGTCCACCTCTCCGAGGAGCCCGCACCAGACGCGGGCGCAGCCAGCACCGAAAGCTGCCTCGTCGACCTCCTTGGCAAGATCGACATCGCCAACAAGCCCGCCTCCGACCTGGAGTCCATCGGCTCCACCGACCCGATGCTTGTCGACTCGAACACGGCATCGCTTAACGCCTTCCCCACAAACGTGGTGGTGATCAACGACCCTCTCCCTCGAGCCGACAGCGAGGGCAGCACCGTCACCGACGTATTGGTCATCAGCCACGGCGCCGCTTCGGGCAAGAACTCCCACGACACCCTGCAGACGGCGCTGCATGACCTGTCCGCGCCCGTCCCGGCGGATGCCGACGCCAAGATCCTGGAGGCACGCTGCCTCGCCCTCATCGAGAACGGCAAGAAGATAGCCACCATGAGACGCCTCACCAAAGCTTACCAGCGTGAGGTCGATCATGCTGCCTCGAGCACGCCGGCTGCTGTGGGGCCTAGCCGATTCAGTGCCGTCAAGAAGCGTGGTGCGGCCATCGCCAGCATGCTGGGGGCCGACCGCCCCATCTACACCACACCACTCGAGAACCTGCATGCCGCCCAGGCGGCAGCAGACGAGCTGGAAGGACTGGAGGGCAACGAGTTGTGCTACATGACGAGACGCGTCCAGCAGCTCATCGACGCGGCCGTAGAGTGGCAAGAAGCCAGCGCCCGCGCCGAGAATTCCCCCCTTCGCCGAGAGCATGGCACGACATTACGGACACCGACTGCTAACGGCGCCCACAAGCAAAACAACAAGGAGCCGGCTGCTAGCCGCAGTCGGACTCGCATCACCATCGAGCGTGACGAAGATGGCCGCCCCCGAGCCGTGGAGCGGCAAGGTGAGAACCCGGCCCCTCCTCGGCCCCGCAGTCGGTGATATCCCTCTCTGCCGCCTGTCGGGCACCCAACACTCGGAGACCGGCTGGGCCGCCGCGAAGGAGTCGGCGAGAATGACGCCCGCCACCGGATCGACTGTCTGGCGCGATCCCTGGTGCTAGAAGAAGAAGACAATGTCGGGCCACCCTGTTTCGGCCCCCGCATCCGCGTCGAGCCATTTCCCAAAGGGTTCTCGCTCTCGAGAGACACGCCAAAATACAACGGCTCGGTGAAGCCGGAAGACTGGTTGATAGATTACTCCGCAGCAGTCACCATAGCAAATGGCAACCGGCGCGTTGCCGTGAAATACGTCCCCCTCATGCTTCAGGGCACGACACGCACCTGGCTGAACAACCTCAAGCCCTACAGCGTAAACAACTAGCTTGATTTCACAGAAGTCTTCAACCGCAAGTTCACCAGCACGTATAAACGGGCACCCAAGCCCTGCCAACTCTCCTTGTGCGTCCAAGGCCCGACCGAGTCCAGCCGCGACTACCTGACGTGCTGGGCTGAGCTCCGCAACTCCTGTGAAGGAGTGCACGAGGTGCAAGCAATAGAGTACTTCACCACCGGGTGCCGAGAGGGCACCCTCCTCAAGCACCGACTTCTCTGCAACAAGCCGTCTACGCTCGACGAGCTGCTGATCATAGCAGATAAGTACGCCACGGCCGACTCCTCGATGAAGACCAAGCTCTGGGTGGACGCCTCTAGAAAGTTGCTCCCTCCGGCCCCAAAAATACCGGCTGGCGACTCCAATCGACGCCCACATCAGAACGACAACAATCACAAGGCCCCTATGTCGCCTTCCACTAGTTGGCAGGTGGCCACGATCGAAGACGAGCAGCCAGAGAGGCAGCCTCTGCCCAAGCGTCCGAAAGGCGGTAGGCCGGCTTGGAAGCCGGCTTTCTCCTACGAGCAAACCCTTGATGCCCCCTGCAAGTTCCACAGCGGCGCGAAGCCGTCCAACCACACAACCCAAAAGTGCCATTGGCTCACCCGAATCTCCAAGGGCGAAGGACTGTTACCCCCTCCGCCTGCTGGCCAGCCACCTCCGGGTCCTCAGCAGCCAGCCGCCCACCCAGCAGTCGGAGCCATTTAAGATGAGTTCCCTAACGAGCAAGCAGCCTACATCGTCTTCACAAGCCAAGTCGAGGACAGGCGCAGCCGGCACCGACAGCACCAAGAAGTCAATGCGGTCGCCTCCAAAGATCCGAAGTTTATGTATTGGTCTGAAAAGCCTATTAGATGGAGCTGGGCCGATCACCCAGAGGTGATGCCGTCTCCAGGCTCCTATGCGTTGGTGTTGGATGCCACCTTCACAACAGAAAGGCGAGTTGCCCGTTTCTCCCGAGTTCTGATTTATGGCGGAAGCAGCATCAACATCCTGTACCGAGACACCATGGAGAAGCTGAACATCAAGACAAAGAACCTTTTGCCCAGTCGGACCATGTTCCATGGCATTGTACCCGACTTGTCATGCTCACCAATCGGCAAGATCAAGATAGATGTCCTCTTCGGAGACAAGGATCACTTCCATCGTGAAGCAGTCTGGTTTGAAGTGGTGGATCTAGAGAGCCCTTACCACGCTTTGCTTGGCCGACCTGCCCTGGCCAAGTTCATGGCTGTGCCCCACTATGCTTACCTCAAGATGAAGATGCCGAGCTCCAAGGGCATCATCACCATAGTCGAAGACTACAAGAAATCCTCTGCTTGTGCTACTGCTAGAAGCTGGTTGGTCGAGTCCCTCGTGATTGCTGCTGAGAAGAAGATCCTTGACCGGGTTGTGGCTATGGTCGGCAAGCAGCCGGACCTCTCACCTGATCCCAAGGAGTTGGAAGCTCAGGGCTCCTTCCAGCCGGCCAAGGAAACAAAGAAGATACCTCTGGAACCAGAGCACCCAGAGAGGTTTGCTGTACTAGGAACAAACCTGGACAGCAAATAGGAAAGCGAGCTCGTCGATTTCCTCCATGAGAATCGGGATATCTTTGCATGGTCCCCCAAGGACATGCCGGGTGTTCTGACGGATTTCGCCGAGCACAAGCTACACGTCCGAGCAGATGCAAAACCAGTCAAGCAGCCCCTCCGCCGACTGTCGGAGAAGAGAAGAATTGTTGGCGAAAGATAGCCCGGCTTCTTGCAGCCGGCTTCATTATGGAAGTATTCTTTCCAGAATGGCTTGCCAACCTAGTCCTTGTACTGAAGAAAAACAAGAAATGGCGCATGTGTATAGATTATACCAGCATCAACAAAGCTTGCCCCAAAGATCCGTTCGCCTTGCCCCGGATTGACCATGTGATAGACTCCACAGCCGGATGTGAGTTGTTGAGTTTTCTAGATGCCTACTCAGGTTACCATCAGATCAAGTTGGATCCAGCCGAGCGCCTGAAGACCGCCTTCATAGCACCATTCGAAGCTTTCTTCTACCTAACTATGACATTTGGCTTGAGAAATGCCAGTGCCACTTTTCAGCGTTGCATGCAGAAATGACTCCTCAAGCAACTCGGCAGAAATGCCCACGTCTACGTAGACGATATTGTGGTGAAGATGGAGAAGCACGTCACCCTGCTGGAAGATCTCAAGGAAACATTTGACAACTTGCGCTGATTTTAGATCAAGCTCAACCCTGAGAAATGCATGTTCGGAGTGCCAGACGGCCAGCTCCTAGGCTCCTGGTCTCTGAACGCGGCATAGAGTGCAACCCAGTGAAGATCAAGGCCATAGAAAGGATGGAGATTCCTACCTGGCTTCGAGATGTCCAAAAGTTCACGGGTGTCTGGCCTCCCTTAACCGCTTCATCAGTTGGCTAGGGGAGAAGGCTCTCCCCCTGTATCAGCTCATGAGGAAATGCACTCATTTCGAGTGGAATGACCAGGCGGATGAAGCTTTTCACAAGTTGAAGAAGATGTTGACCACGCCGCATGTCCTGGCGGCACCAACTGAGAAAGAGCCCACGCTCCTTTACATTGCCGCAACTAGCCGGGTGGTCAGCACTGTCATTGTGGTTCAGCGCCCAGAAGAAGGTAGAGCTCAGCTAGTCTAGAGGCCGGTATATTGCCTGAGTGAAGTGATGTCAACCTCAAAGCAGAATTACCCCCACTACCAGAAGATGTGCTATGGCGTATACTTTGCTGCCAAGAAGCTCAAGCCCTACTTTCAAGAGCACCCCATCACGGTCGTTTGCACTGCCCCGCTGGCCAAGATCATAGGCAGCCGAGATGCATTCGGTCAGGTGCCCAAGTGGGCCATTGCGATGGCTCCTTACACCGTCTTCTATCAGCCTCGCACCGCCATCAAGTCCCAAGTGCTGGCCGACTTCCTCGTCGACGGGGCTGAAACCCACTACCTGCCACCAGCACCCGACTCCACTCATTGGCGGATGCACTTTGATGGATCCAAGATGCGCACCGAGTTGGGAGCCGGCATCATCCTCACCTCTCCCAAGGGCGACAAGCTCAGATACACGCCGTTGATAACCCACAAGTATAGGAGATCACAACAGTTTTCGAGGGTAGAGTATTCAACCCAAATTTATTGATTCGACACAAGGGGAGCCAAAGAATATTCTTAAGTATTAGCAGTTGAGTTGTCAATTCAACCACACATGGATAACTTCGTATCTGCAGCAAAGTATTTAGTAGCAAAGTAGTATGATAGTAATGGTAACAGTGGCAAAAGTAACAGTAGTAGTTTTGTAGTAATTGTAACAGTAGCAACGGTAAAGTAAATAAATAAAGCACAATATGTGAAAAGCTCGTAGGCATTGGATCAGTGATGGATAATTATGTCGGATGCGATTCCTCGTGTAATAGTTATAACATAGGGTGACACAGAACTAGCTCCAATTCATCAATGTAATGTAGGCATGTATTCCGAATATAGTCATACGTGCTTACGGAAAAGAACTTGCATGACATCTTTTGTCCTACCCTCCCGTGGCAGCGGGGTCCTAATGGGAACTAAGGGATATTAAGGCCTCCTTTTAATAGAGAACCAAACCAAAGCATTAGCACTTAGTGAATACATGAACTCCTCAAACTACGGTCATCACCGAGAAGTATCCTGATTATTGTCACTTCGGGGTTATCGGATCATAACACATAATAGGTGACTATAGACTTGCAAGATAGGATCAAGAACTCACATATATTCATTAAAAGATAATAGGTTCAGATCTGAAATCATGGCACTCGGGCCCTAGTGACAAGCATTAAGCATAGCAAAGTCATAGCAACATCAATCTCAGAACATAGTAGATAGTAGGGATCAAACCCTAACAAAACTTACTTGATTAGATGGTAAATATCATCCAACCCATCAACGTCCAGCAAGCCTACGGTGGAATTACTCACGCACGGCGGTGAGCATCATGAAATTGGTGATGGAGGATGGTTGATGATGACGACGGCGACGAATCCCCCTCTCCGGAGCCCCGAACGGACTCCAGATCAGCCCTCCCGAGAGAGATTAGGGCTTGGCAGCGGCTCTGTATCGTAAAACGTGATGAATCTTGTTCTCTGATTTTTTTCTCCGCGAAAGAGAATATATGGAGTTGGAGTTGAGGTCGGTGGACGTCCAGGGGGCCCACGAGGAAGGGGGCACGCCCAGGAGGAGGGGGCGCGCACCCCACCCTCGTGGACAGGGTGTGGGCCCCCTGACGCTATTTCTTTCGCCAATATTTTTTATTAATTCTGAAAAGTTGCTCTATGGATTTCCAGGACATTCCGAGAACTTTTATTTCTGCACAAAAATAACACC
This sequence comes from Triticum dicoccoides, assembly GCF_002162155.2. NCBI lineage: Eukaryota > Viridiplantae > Streptophyta > Magnoliopsida > Poales > Poaceae > Triticum > Triticum dicoccoides. The sequence continues at coordinate 31,181,934 of NC_041391.1, forward strand.
ATGGCAGTTCTGCTGAAAACAATGTCAGTCCGGGTTAGTTCCATTCAAATCATGCAAGTTGGAGTCCAGAACAAGGGCAAAAGTGTTTGGAAAAGTAGATACGATGGAGACGTATCAACTCCCCCAAGCTTAAAGCTTTGCTTGTTGAGGGAGTCCCAGACTAGGGGGTGTCCGGATAGCCGAACTATCATTATTGGCCGGACTCCAAGACTATAAGAAACAAGATTGAAGACTTCGTCCCGTGTCCGGATGGGACTTTCCTTGGCGTGGAAGGCAAGCTTGGCGATACGGATATGTAGATCTCCTACCATTGTAACCGACTCTGTGTAACCCTAGCCCTCTCCGGTGTCTATATAAATCGGATGGCTTTAGTCCGTAGGACGAACAACAATCATACCATAGGCTAGCTTCTAGGGTTTAGCCTCCTTGATCTCGTGGTAGATCTACTCTTGTAACACACATCATCAATATTAATCAAGCAGGACGTAGGGTTTTACCTCCATCAAGAGGGCCCGAACCTGGGTAAAACATCGTGTCCCTTGTCTCCTGTTACCATCCGCCTAGACGCACAGTTCGGGACCCCCTACCCGAGATCCGCCGGTTTTGACACCGACATTGGTGCTTTCATTGAGAGTTCCTCTGTGTCGTCACCGATAGGCTCGATGGCTTCTTCGATCATCATCAACGACGCAGTCCAGGGTGAGACCTTCCTCCCCGGATAGATCTTCGTATTCGGCGGCTTTGCACTACGGGCCAATTCGCTTGGCCAGCTAGAGCAGATCAAAAGTTATGCCCCTGGCCGTCAGGTCAGATTTGGAAGTTTGAACTTCACGGCAGACATCCGCGGGGACTTGATCCTCGATGGATTCGAGCCACAGCCGAGCATGCCGCACTGTCATGGCAAGCATGATTTCGCTCTGCAGCCGGACAGTACCCTAGAGGCCACACTCGAGCCCGCTCCGATCTTCAATTCGGAGCCGGCTGCGCAGGTCGAGGACGGATGGCTAGACACCGCCTCGGGGGCTGCAGCCTCTACGGCGATAGAGCCGAACACTGACCTTGTCCCTCATGAAGCTCGTGACTCCGAGGAGCCGGACTCCTTGCCGGACTCCGAACCTCCCGCGCCCCCTCTGATCGAATCCGATTGGGCGCCGATCATGGAGTTCACCGCGGCGGACATCTTTCAACACTCACCTTTTGGCAACATCTTGAGTTCGCTAAAGTATCTCTCGTTATCAGGAGAGTCCTGGCCGGACTACGGCCAGGATGGTTGGATGTGGACGACGAAGAAATTCAAAGCCCACCCACCACCCACTTGGTAGCCACTGTCGATGATCTCACCGACATGCTAGACTACGACTCCGAAGACATCGACGGTATGGACGACGATGCCGGAGACAACCAAGAACCAGCGCCTACCGGGCACTGGAAAGCCACCTCATCATATGAAATATACATGGTGGATATCCCAAAGGATGGGAATGGCGAAGGGGCAGCGGAGGATGACCCCTCCAAGAAACAGCGCAAGCGCCGGCGTCAGCGGCGCCGCTCTAAATCCCGCCACAGCAAGAACAAAGATTCCGGCACCAGAGATAATAATACATCGGACAATGCTGAAGACAACCCACTCTAGCAAGATCCAACGCAGGAGGACGAAGACGCCAGCCCTCATGAGAGAGCGGCAGAAGAAGAGGTAGAGGATTACATGCCTCCCTCCAGAGATGAGGCAAGCCTCGACGACGATGAATTCGTCGTGCCTGAGGATCCCGTCAAACAAGAGCGTTTTAAACGCAGGCTTATGGCCACGGCGAACAGCCTCAAGAAAAAGCAGCAACAACTTAGAGTTGATCAAGATCTGCTAGCCGACAGATGGACTGAAGTCCTCGCGGCCGAAGAGCATGAGCTCGAACGCCCCTCCAAAAGCTACCCTAAATGCAAGCTGCTCCCCCGATTAGAGGAGGAGGCGTATGAACCCGCATCACCAGGAGACAATACGGCTGACCGACCACCCCATGGTCGCGACAGAGAGGCCTCTAGGCCCTTCACTAAACCCATACCCCGGCATCGCTCAAAAAGCACAAGGCCACAGGGGAACGCTCCGGACTTGCGAGATATATTGGAGGATAGGGCAAGACAATCAAGATCGATCTATGGATCGCGTGGGCGCCCCATGATACATGACGACAACCGTCGCGCCGGACACAGTAAGTCCGGTCGGGCCGAACAAAATAGACAAAGCCCTTTTGAGCTCCGTCGTGATATCGCCCAGTACAGAGGCGCCGCAAACCCACTATGCTTCACAGACGAAGTAATGGATCATCAAATCCCCGAAGGGTTTAAACCCGTGAATATTGAATCTTACGATGGCACAACAGACCCCGCGGTTTGGATCAAAGACTATCTCCTTCACATCCACATGGCCCGCGGTGACGATCTTCACGCCATCAAATATCTCCCCCTCAAGCTTAAAGGACCAGCCCGGCATTGGCTTAACAGCTTGCCAGCAGAGTCAATTGGGAGTTGGGAAGACCTAGAAGCCGCATTCCTCGATAACTTCCAAGGCACGTATGTGCGACCACCAGACGCTGATGACCTAAGCCACATAATTCAGCAGCCAGATGAATCGGCCAGACAATTCTGGACACGGTTCTTAACCAAGAAAAACCAAATCATCGACTGTCCGGATGCGGAGGCCCTTGCAGCCTTCAAGCATAATATCCGCGATGAGTGGCTTGCCCGGCACCTGGGACAGGAAAAGCCGAAATCCATGGCAGCCCTCACATCACTCATGACCCGCTTCTGCGCGGGTGAGGACAGCTGGCTAGCACGCAGCAACAACCTCAGCAAAAATTCTGGTAGTCCGGATATCAAGGACCGTAATGGCAGGTCGCGTCGTAACAAAAACAAACGCCGCATTAACGGCGACAATAGTGAGGATATGGCAGTCAATGCCGGATTCAGAGGCTCTAAACCCGGTCAGCGGAAAAAGCCATTCAAAAGAACTACCCCGGGTCAGTCCAATTTGGACCGAATACTCGACCGCTTGTGCCAGATACACGGCACCCCCGAAAAGCCAGGTAATCACACCAACAGGGACTGTTGGGTATTCAAACAGGCAGGCAAGTTAATTGCCGAAAACAATGACAAGGGGCCGCACAGCGATGACGAGGAAGAGACCCGACCGCCGAACAATAGAGGACAGAAAGGTTTCCCCCCACAGGTGCGAACGGTGAACATGATCTACGCAACACACATACCCAAAAGGGAGCGGAAGCGTGCACTAAGGGACGTATACGCGCTGGAGCCAGTTGTCCCGAAGTTCAATCCATGGTCCTCCTGCCCGATCACTTTTCACCGGAGGGACCACCCCACCAGCATCCGCCATAGCGGATTCGCCGCATTGGTTCTAGACCCAATCGTCGATGGATTTCACCTCACCAGAGTCCTGATGGACGGCGGCAGCAGCTTGAACCTGCTTTATCAGGACACAGTGCGCAAAATGGGCATAGACCCCTCAAGGATCAAACCTACCAAGATGACCCTTAAAGGCGTCATACCAGGTGTAGAAGCCAATTGTACAGGCTCAGTTACACTGGAAGTGGTCTTCGGATCCCCGGATAACTTCCGAAGCGAGGAGTTAATCTTCGACATAGTTCCGTTCCGCAGCGGCTATCATGCTCTGCTTGGACGTACCGCGTTCGCAAAGTTCAACGCGGTGCTGCACTACGCATACCTCAAGCTCAAGATGCCAGGCCCTCGAGGGGTCATCACGGTCAACGGAAACACTGAACGCTCTCTCCGAACGGAGGAGCATACAGCGGCTCTCACGGCAGAAGTACAGTGCAGCCTCTTAAGGCAATTCTCGAGTCCGGCCGTTAAGAGACCGGACGCGGCTAAACGCGCCTGGAGTAATATACAACAAGACCACCTGGCACGTTCCGAGCACGCGTAGCAGTGCGGCCCCAACCCCAGCCCCTGTAAAACGTCAAGACAGATCCTTCACGTACACCATTACGCTCTGAAGATACCATGGGCATGGGGAGAGGGGCGCGACCACGATAGGCCCAGACTGCGGCTCAACCACACCAGGGGCTCTCAAGTGTGTCGTTCTTTTTTCTTTTTCTTTTTTTTACTCACAGGACTCCGTTCGTCAGAGGCCCTGTCCGGCAGCAGACCTGCCGAACTCACGATGCAACAGCCAGGGAAGGATAAAGGCTACAACGAATATCCAGGTGGTCTCCATTATGAGCATTTAATCCGTTTTACGCACCATTCCGTAGCCTACCCTTGGAGGGGGACATGTTTAACACTCCCATCCCTTGCTTATCGCACCATTTGTATCATTCTGCACTTACAGCAGTTTTTCTTGAATAAGTAATGCAGCACCTTTTTGCTTCCAATTGCATTTCTCTTTTATACATATGTTCATTTCTGACATTACGCATCCGTACGTTTTTGGTACGGCTACATACACCAGGGTCTTATGTTTCCCGCATCATGGTGTGATAAGTCCGAACACTTTCACAAGTGCAGCACCCCGAACTTATAGCATTATATGCATCAGCTCCGAATCATGTCTTGGGTCAATAGTTGGGTTTGCACGGCTCCCATGTTTTGGTACCTTACGTTCCGTTGTATCGGCTAAGGTAGCACTGGGAGAACCACTGCGATTGCGCCCCAGTTCAGCTGGGTTAACGCCTCAGTGGAGAAAGCTAAAACTGGCCGTCATGATGAGGCGAGAACTGGTCGCTGTTCGAGAGGTTTTTTGCGAGTCCCTAAAGACTTATGCCGCTTAGAGCGAGGAGCCAGTTTTTGTCCGGCCCAGGCGTGGATAGCGCCCCAAATTCGGCCTTCCGAAGACTATGGGCTTCGCCAAAATTTAAAATTATAGAATTCTATGGCTAAGTGAGAGTGTTCAAGCATTATAAGTCTGGTTGCCTTGTTCGTTGTGTTGAGCGCCTCCCTAGATGGACCCAAATATGGGAACAAGAGTGCTCAAATTTATCCCAAACACCCCAGCACTCGTGGCATGGGGGCTGAAGCCGACGACTTGCCATCTCTCAGATTTGATAAACAGTCGCACCGAAGGTAATATTTTAAATTAAAATGCGTTGCTTCACGCAAATGAACTAAGTTTTTAGCGCACATGATAACAAAATGCGAGTCTACTCAAATATTACATCTTTGGAGCACTCACCCGCAATAGTGCGGGCGCCCTTCAGCACACTCTTATAATACATCTCGGGCGTGCGATGCTCCTTGCCCTCCGGTGGTGGGTCCATCACGAGCTTCTGGGCATCCATCTTGCCCCAGTGCACCTTTGCGCGGGTAAGGGCCCGACGGGCACCCTCAATACAGGCGGAGTGCTTGATGACTTCAACCCACGGGCACGCATCCACCAGCCGCCGCACCAGGCCGAAGTAGCTCCCAGGCATGGCCTCCTTAGGCCACAGCCGAACTATGAGGCCCTTCATGGCCTGTTCGGCCGCCTTGTGGAGCTCGACCAGCTGCTTCAGCTGGTCGCTAAGGGGCACCGGATGTCCGGCCTCAGCATACTGAGACCAGAAGACCTTCTCCGTCGAGCTCCCCTCCTCGGCCCGGTAGAACGCGGCAGCATCGGACACGCTGCGAGGAAGATCTGCGAACGCTCCTGGAGAGCTCCGAATTCGGGTAAGCAACAGGTAATTAACACTCACATGCTTACTTTGCATGAAAAATGCCTTACCCGCTGCTATTTTCTTTAACGCCTCGATTTCCTGGAGGGCCTTGTAGGCTTCGGCCTTAGCGGCTTTGGCACTCTCAAGAGCCGTTGCAAGCTCATACTCTCGAGTCTTCGAGTCATGCTCCAGGCTCTCATGTTTCTGCACGAGATCCTGGAGCTCTTGCTGTACCTCCGCCACTCGCGCCTCCTGCTTCTCTCGCTCGGTGCGCTCCGCGACCGTATTGCATTCGGCTGCGGCCACCACCTCTTTCAGGGTCTCCACCTCGTTAGTGGCCCCTGCAATACCCACGTTATCCTTGTCATTCTTTTTGCAACCAAAATCCTTTTCTGTAAGGTACAATTTTAATAAGGTGTTACTCACCTTCCTTGTCCTCGAGCTGCTTCTTGGCACGGTCAAGCTCGTTCTCGGACCGCTCGAGGTTTTCCTTCAAAGTATTGACCTCCGCAGTCAGTGCGGCAGAGGTCAGCAGCGCAGCCTGCAATCCCATATCGACATATTTTTTATGACTCTTGCGTATATCTTCTTAGATCCTCAGTCCGGCTTTTCTTTCCAAACACCGAACCGAGCATCAGGGGCTACTGTCTATGCGGTACTATTTTACATATCTCAAAATTCTTACCTCAAAGCCTGTTAGAAGGCTGCTGCAGGCTTCGGTCAGCCCGCTCTTGGCGAGTTGCACCTTCTGAATCACCGCACTCATAACAGTGTGGTGTTCCTCTTCAATGGAGGCGCCATTGAGCGCCTCCAGCAAGTTATCCGGCGCCTCTGGTTGGACAGAGGCTGCCGGTGTCACGGTCTTGCCCTTCTTACGAAGGGGCCGCCCGCCGGACTCCGGAGCCACTATGGGATCCAGAGCCGAGTCCGGTGCAAAGTCCGGGAGGTTGTCATGCGACACCTCCGGGGCCTCCTCCTCCTGGAGAGTCCCTTCCCGGGATCCCACCTCGGCATCGTCCGTGTCACGGGGGGTGGAGGCGGTCGGAAGAGAATCCATATCCGACGCACCTAAGGACCCGCTCAACGAAGCGGGAAGATCGTCCTTGGGCGGACTGCAGGGTTGTATGCGGCATTAGAAAGACAATGTGTGGCAAAAAAGAAAAACCATGAAGTTATTCGGGAGTCCGGATACTTACGATCTCGCCGGAGGCTTGGCCCTTGGAGGCCAGTCCTCGTCGTCGTCACTGGCGTTGGTAGAGCAGTCCGGGGAAAGAGTTTTTCCCTTCTTGCACCCTTCGGCCTCCCCCATAGGGGAAGCCTTCCTTTTCTTCCCTCCCCCCGCTAGGGGAGAGGCTTTCTTCTTCTTCTCCTCCTCACCCTTGTGGGAGGATTCGGCCTCGGAGTCATCGTTCGATAACACCTGAAAGCGGGAACTCTTTCGAGTACCCGTGGCCTTCTACTTGGCCTTCTTCTCCGGCACCACATGGGGTGCTGGAGCCAGCAGCCCCGTCAAGCGGGCGTCCACTGGGTCCTCTGGCAACGGGGCCGGACAGATAGTCTGTTCGACCTTCTTCAGCCAGTCCTGTCAAAGGAAAGGGAGTTTAGATCCCGCATAGAGTCAAACTATGGAAAACAAGCGTCCCGTAAAGGACAAAATCACTTACCTCGTCAGCTGGACGCTGCAAGCTGAATCCGCGATCTTCAGTAGCGGATGCGGGAGCCTCGGTGCCCTTGAACAGCACCTTCCAGACATCTTCGTACGTAGTGTCGAAGAGCCCGCTCAAAGTCTGGTGCTACGCCGGATCGAACTCCCACATATTGAAGCCCCGTCGTTGGCACGGGAGAATCTGGCGGATGAGCATGACCTAGACCATGTTGACAAGCTTGAGCTTCTTGTCCACCAGCTTTTGGACGCAGGCTTGGAGTCCGGTCAGCTCCTCCAAATCACCCCAAGTCCGTCCGCTCTCTTTCTAGGAGGTGAGCCGTGTGGGGATGCCAGATCTGAATTCGGGGGCCGCTGCCCATTCGGGGTCACGCGGCTCGGTGATGTAGAACCACCCCGATTGCCACCCCTTGATGGTTTCCATGAAAGTGCCCTCAAGCCAAGTAATGTGGGACATCCTGCCCACCATGGCGCCTCCGCACTCCGCTTGGCTGCCCTTCACAACCTTTGGCTTGACACTGAAGGTCTTGAGCCACAAGCCGAAGTGGGGCTGGATGCAGAGGAAGGCCTCACACACGACGATAAACGCCGAGATGTTGAGGATGAAATTCGGGGCCAGATCATGGAAATCCAGGTCGTAGTAGAACATGAGCCCCCGGACAAAGGGATGGAGTGGGAAGCCCAGTCCGCGGAGGAAATGGGGAAGGAATACTACCCTCTCATGGGGCCTGGGGGTGGGGATGAGCTCTCCCTCGTCGGGGAGTCGGTGTGCGATGTCGCTGGACAAGTATCCGGCGCTGCGCAGCTTCTGGATCTGCCCCTCCGTGACGGAGGAGGCCATCCACTTGCCTCCTGCTCCGTACATATTTGGAGAAGGTTGAGGTGAGATGTGCGCACTTGGGCGCTGGAGCTCGAGTTCGCGGAGATGGATAAGCCAAGGAGGAAGAAGGCGCAGGTAAAAGGGTTGGATCTTTATCCCCTTATATGGGCGGACGGAAACATGCGTCCCCACCGGCCTGATAAAACTCGCTTATCTCCCAAGCGCCGCAATCAATGGCGCGGTTGGGTTACCCACGTCCGTATTTATGGGAATCCCGGAATAAGGGAAACACGATCTCTGCTTCGACAAGACGTGCCAAGGAAACCGCTTCGCTAAACGCGCTGAGGTGGTACAATAAAAACAATTTAAGTAAAGGCTTGGTAGTGATGTGACGTCACACCATCAAAAACGTCAGCAGATTGAACTTGTGTAATGTTATTTTCTCTACGGTGGTGCATGGAATTTATCTTGCAGAGCCGGACACTATCCTGGTGTTCACAATCTTCTATAAATTATTTGGAGGAGCAACCTGCCTTGCAATGCCGAAGACAATATGTGCGCCGGACTCGTCGTCATTGAAGCCTGGTTCAGGGGCTACTGAGGGAGTCCCGGACTAGGGGGTGTCCGGATAGCCGAACTATCATTATCGGTCGGACTCCAAGACTATGAAGAAACAAGATTGAAGACTTCGTCCCGTGTCCGGATGGGACTTTCCTTGGCGTGGAAGGCAAGCTTGGCGATACAGATATGTAGATCTCCTACCATTGTAACCGACTCTGTGTAACCCTAGCCCTCTTCGGTGTCTATATAAACCGGATGGCTTTAGTCCGTAGGACGAACAACAATCATACCATAGGCTAGCTTCTAGGGTTTAGCCTCCTTGATCTCGTGGTAGATCTACTCTTGTAACACACATCATCAATATTAATCAAGCAGGACGTAGGGTTTTACCTCCATCAAGAGGGCCCGAACCTGGGTAAAACATCGTGTCCCTTGTCTCCTGTTACCATCCGCCTAGACGCACAGTTCGGGACCCCCTACCCGAGATCCGCCGGTTTTGACACCGACACTTGTCCTCAAGCAATTCAGTTGACAAACTGAAAGTGATAAAGAAAAACTTTTACAAACTCTGTTTTCTCTTGTTGTTGTAAATATGTAAAGCCAGCATTCAAGTTTTCAGCAAAGATTATGAACTAACCATATTCACAATAACACTTAAGTCTCATGTTTACTCATATCAATGGCATAATCAACTAGCGAGCAATAATAATAAATCTCGGATGACAACACTTTCTCAAAACAGTCATAATATGATATAACAAGATGGTATCTCGCTAGCCTTTCTGAGAGCGCAAAACATAAATGTAGAGCACCTTTAAAGATCAAGGACTGACTAAACATTGTAATTCATGGTAAAAGAGATCCTTTCAAGTAATACCCAATATAAACTAATAGTAATGCATGCAAATGACAGTGTGCTCTCCAGCGGGTGCTTTTTAATAAGAGGGTGATGACTCAACATAAAAGTAAATAGATAGGCCCTTCGCAGAGGGAAGCAGGGATTTGTAGAGGTGCCAGAGCTCGATTTTAAAATAGAGATGAATAACATTTTGAGCGGTATACTTTCACTGTCAACACAACAACTATGAGATCTCGATATCTTCCATGCTACACACATTATAGGCGGTTCCCAAACAGAATGGTAAAGTTTATACCCCCCTCCACCAAAAACCATCAATCCATGGCTTGCCCGAAACAACGGGTGCCTCCAACTAACAACAATCCTGGGGGAGTTTTGTTTGCATTTATTTTGATTTGATTTAATCTTTTGATCATGGGACTGGGCATCCCGGTTACCAGCCATTTTCTCGTGAATGAGGAGCGGAGTCCACTCCTCTTGAGAATAACCCGCCTAGCATGGAAGATACAAACAACCCTAGTTGATACATGAGATGCTCGAGCATACAAAACAGAATTTCATTTGAAGGTTTGGATTTTGTCACATACGGAAGGTATGGTGGACTCATATGGAATAACTTTGGGTTTATGAAGTTTGGATGCACAAGCAGTATTCCCGCTTAGTACAGGTGCAGGCTAGCAAAAGACTGGGAAGCGACCAACTGAGAAAGTGACAATAGTCATGAACATGCATTAAAATTAATCAATATCAGGTGCAAGCATGAGTAGGATATAATCCACCATGAACGTAAATACCGTGAAGGCTATGTTGATTTTGTTTCAACTACATGCGTGAACATGTGCCAAGTCGAGTCACTCGAATCATTCAAAGGAGGATACCACCCTATCATACCACATCACAACCATTTAAATAGCATGTTGGCACGCAAGGTAAACCATTATAAGCTCCTAGCTAATTAAGCATGGCATAAGCAACTATAATCTCTAATTGTCATTGCAAACATGTTTATTCATAATAGGCTGAATCATGAACGATTGAAAGTGCAACTATCCCTGGGTGGTTTTGGTAATTCCTAACAACATATAGCTCATTGAGCTCATGCTATTTCAAGATAAATATTTTAGGAAAGCTCAGTGAGTGGCATGGCATGGATGAGAAAAGTGGATCCCTCAAAATGCTAAAGACAAAAGGATTGGCTCAAGCTCAAAGCAAAAGACTCTACATTTTCTATTTTAGTTATCCAAGATCACATTGAGTCTATAGGAAAATCCAATACTATCAAGGAGGGATGAGGTGTTGCTTAATGAGTTTCTTGCTCTAAATGCTTAGTCATATGCTCTAAACCCCTCAACTACTTTCGCACATCCACATATGACCCAAACCAAAAGTCAAACTCGGCCCCACCGAAATTATCTATCCGGCGCCACCGAGTTCAGATGTAATAGCCACTACTACAAACCCTAATCAAATCAGTCTCACCGATAGGGATTTCGGTCTCACCGAGATGGGATTGCAAACTCTCTGTTCCCCTTTGTAACGTTTCGGTCCAACCAAGATGAGTGATCGGTCCCACCGAGATTGCAATGCAAACTCTCTGTTTCCCTTTCGTAATGTTTCAGTCCAACCGAGATGAGCGAATCGGTCCCATTGAGTTTGCCTGACCAACTCTCTGGTTAGCTTTTTACCAAAATCGGCCCCACCAAGTTTGTGTAATCGGTCTCACCAAGATTAGTTATGCCCTAACCCTAACCATATCACTCCCACTGAAAATCCTAACAGTCACATTATTTGCTAAATTGGTCCGACCGAGTTTCATGATTCGGTCCCACCGAGATTGGTAAGTTGTGTGTAACGGTTAGATTTTGTGTGGAGGCTATATATACCCCTCCACCCACTCTTCATTCGTGGAGAGAGCCATCAGAATATGCCTACACTTCCAACATACATTTTCTGAGAGAGAACCACCCACACTTGTGTTGAGGTCAAGATATTCCATTCCTACCATATGAATCTTGATTTCTAGTCTTCCCCAAGTTGCTTTCCACTCAAATCTTCTTTCCACCAAATCCAAATCCTGTGAGAGAGAGTTGAGTGTTGGGGAGACTATCATTTGAAGCACAAGAGCAAGGAGTTCATCATCAACACACCTTTTGTTACTTCTTGGAGAGTGGTGTATCCTAGATTGGCTAGGTGTCACTTGGGAGCCTCCGACAAGATTGTGGAGTTGAACCAAGGAGTTTGTAAGGGCAAGGAGATTGCCTACTTCGTGAAGATCTACCCCTAGTGAGGCAAGTCCTTCGTGGGTGACGGCCATGGTGGGATAGACAAGGTTGCTTCTTCGTGGGTGGAGCCCTCCGTGGACTCGCGCAGCCGTTACCCTTCGTGGGTTGAAGTCTCCATCAACGTGGATGTACGATAGCACCACCTATCGGAACCACAACAAAAACATTCGTGTCTCCAATTGCGTTTGCCTTCTCAAACTCCTCCCATTTACCTTCATATGCAATTGTTTTACATTCTGCTGCTATACTCTTAGAATTGCATGTGTGGGTTGATTGCTTGACCTGTGCTAAGTTGCTAAAATCTTCCAAGAACTAAAATTGAGAAAGTCTAGATTTTTATTTGGTCAAGTAGTCTAATCACCCCCCCCCCCTCTAGACATACTTTCAATCCTACAAGTGGTATCAGAGCGTTGGTCTCCATTTTCTTTGATTTCCATAGCTTTTGGTAGTCATAGCCTTGGTTTCAGAACCTAGGAGAGTATGGCGTCTAGCGAGGGAAATTACCACCGTAGAGGTCCATACTTTGATGGTACTAATTTTGCTAGTTGGAACCATAAGATGAAAATACATATTCTTGGACATAACCCAGCCGTTTGGGCTATTGTGTGTATTGGCTTGCAAGGTGAATTCTTTGATGGGAGAGAACCAAACCATGAAGCTACCGTGGAAGAGTTGAAGATGCTGCAATACAATGCTCAAGCTTGTGATATCATCTTCAATGGATTGTGCCCCGAAGAATTCAACAAAGTCAGTCATCTTGAGAATGCAAAGGAAATTTGGGATACTTTGATTGACATGCACGAAGGTACCGACTCCATCAAGGAATCCAAATTGGATGTGCTTCAAAGTCAACTTGACAAGTTCAAAATGAAGGATGGTGAAGGTGTCGCTGAAATGTACTCTAGGCTTGCTCTAATCACAAATGAGATTGCCGGCTTAGGAAGTGAAGAGATGACCGACAAATTCATCATCAAGAAGATCCTAAGAGCCTTGGATGGAAAATATGATACCGTGTGCACATTGATCCAAATGATGCCCAATTACAAAGATCTCAAGCTAACGGAAGTCATTGGAAGAATTGTTGCTCATGAGATGTCACTCAAGGATAAGGAGGAGCTCCACAACAAGTCAAGTGGTGCTTACAAAGCCTCATGTGAAGCTCCCACATCATCAATTGAGAAACAAACCTTCAATGAAGAATTGAGCCTAATGGTGAAGAACTTCAACAAGTTCTACAAGAGTAGAAGCAAGGAAAGAAGTTCCAAGTCAAGGTCCTACAATGACAAAATATCTTCTAGTCGTGAGCGTAATTTCTACAATTGTGGAAGACCCGGACACTATTCCAATGAGTGTACGTATCCCTACAAAAGAAGAGAAGATTCTCCAAAAAGAAGGAGTAGAAGTGAAGACTCACCATCAAGAGAAAGAAGGAGTAGAGATGATCGTTATGAACGAAGAACATCCAGGAGAAGCAAGGATTTGGAAAGGAAGGACAAGTCATCAAAGAGCTACACAAAGCGAAGACATCAAGCTCATGTTGGTGAACGGGTATCCGGCTCCGACTCCGACAATCACTTCGAGAGAAGCTATCACTCTGACTCCGAATATACTCAAGATGAAGGTGTTGTCGGTCTAGCACCTGTGTCAACCAACTCCTATGACTTATTTGACTCACCAAATGAAGGAATTGGAAGATGCTTCATGGCTAAAGGCCCAAAGGTATCACACCCCGAGTATGTTGATTTCAATAGTGTTGAAGATGACTGGTTAGGTGATGATGATTTACTTGTTGACAACTCTAGTGATGAATACTATGATGAAACGTCAAATAATCATGCTAATCAAGATAAAATGACTGACAATGATAAGGAGAAGATTGAGCTCCTAACTAAAGAACTAAACACTCTTAAGTTAGCTCATGAAACTATCTTAGGAGATCATCAAGAACTTTTAAGGACTCATGAGAAGTTACGCTTTGAAAAGCTCAACCTTGAGCAAGATCATGAGTTTTTAATGGCAATCAATGATGATCTTCGCAAGAAAAGTTCTTCTTACATTGCCAAGCGTTTACTCTTATCTACTTACATGCCTCAAGTCAAGTCTAGTAACAAGAACAAGAAAGATTCTTCTTCTAGTAGTAACAATAATCATGCTAAATCCAATGTTGTTGCTTCTAGTAGTTCTCTTGATTCCACTAATGATTCTCTTAGCCAAGTTACACTTGAGCAAGAAAATAGTTTATTGAAGGGAATTATAGAGAAAGGTGTTTACAAGAGCCTTGCCGGGAGTAAGCAATTCGAGGAAATTGTACACAAGCAAGGAAGACACCGGAAGAATCAAGGTGTTGGTTTTGAACGAAAGTTCAATGCCAATGGAGTTGAGTGGGAAGAAGATCAATACCCCAAGACAAAGTTTGTTCCTCAAGTGAAGTATGATCCTACTTCCTTCAAAGGGACACAAGCTCAAGATGATCTTGCACCACAAGACCACAAGCAAAAAGGCAAGGACAAGCTTCAAGAGGAGATTGATGCATTTGAAGAAGCTCCTAACACTACAAAAAAAATACACTTCTGTGATGATACGTGTTTGTCATAGTAGGTCGCGTTTTCTGTCATGCATGTACATCCATGATGATTTTATGACAGAATCAAGATAGTCATACATGTGCTGTCGTAGAAGTGTTCCATGATATTACCAAAATTATCATCACAGAAGTGTCCACTTCCATGACGATAAATCGCGCGTCACAGAAGTGCTTTCGTCAAGGGTGACCGACACGTGGCATCCACCGTAACGGAACACCGTTAAGCTATCGGGTCGGGTTTTGGATCCGATAACCCGTTAACAGCCCGGACCAATGGGAAATTTCCATGTGTAAAATTCTTATTGGCCGGACGAAACACGTGTCAGCTTGTCAGTGGGTCAGATAGGTGCCTATGATATGTCGACACGTGCCACGGCCCACCACTGGCCCATTTAGCTTACAAAGCCGGCCCATTTGACTTGGTCAAAAGTTAATGGCTGGCCCATGAAAAGCTTGTTAATGGTCTCTTTGCAAATAGCCCATTTTACGGCCCGGTAACTCATGGCCTGTTAGGCCCTAATGGAGATCGGCCCAACAACGTCATGTGGGCTGTCGAATATAACACCAGTCCATTTCACTTTCAGCCCATGTATGGCCCATGATGTCTTTCGGCCCACATGAGGCCTTCGTATCTTTAGGCCCTTTATAGGCCCACGGTGACTCTAGCCCATAATGAATAGTAATTTTCTTTGTACCCATTAATGGCCCGTGATTCACATGGGCCGTTTCCAGCCCGTGTTAGCTTTCGGCCTATTAACGGCCCATACGTTCTTGGCCTCCTTTCCGGCCCTCGATTACTTCCGGTCCGTTACTAGCCTGTTCCCCTAATGGGCCAAATTCAGCCCATGGCAAGAGTCGGCCCGTTTCTGGCCTGTTAACCCGTTGTGCAGTTTCTAGCCCGTGTTAGCTTTTAGCCTATTGACGACCCATACGTTCTTGGGCTCCTTTCCGGCCCTCGATTACTTCTGGCCCGTTACTGGCATGTTCCCCTAATGGGCCAAATTCGGCCCATGGCAAGAGTCGGCCCATTTCTGGCTTGTTAACCCGTTGTGCCATTTCCAGCCCGTCCTATATTCTGGCCCATTAACGACCCATTATGCCTGTGACAGAATTAAGCCTTTGCTGTCCTCCGGCCTGTTAACGTCCCATTACCGTGTTGGGCCGGTACCAATTACGCCCGTTTACGGCCCATGTAGATCCATTTATCCGACGACCCGAGGCCCATCGACTCTACGGCCCTGATGGAGGCCCATTTATCGATGGCCCGTAGGAGACCCATGGATCCTATGGCCCGTAGGAGACCCATGGATCCTATGGCCCGTATATGGCCCATGGTTGTTGCGGCCACTAACAAACCAGGGAAAAGTAGACTAGGAAATAAATAAGGCTGAAACTAACGCTAGGCTATTAAGGCGATTGCACAGATTACAAGCACTCGGCATCAAAGATCGCCACCACTGCAAATATGGGGAACACCCTACACTATACAAAAATGGCTTGCTGTTTTCTTCAGCCGGTGGCTGGACGTTAAGAACAAATTTTGTATCGCACCAAAACAAATTACAACTATATAACAAAAGGAAGGTTGGCATAAAACTTAACAGTCTAGCAGATAAATGCACCACCAGAAGTTCAGAAGCTCAGTTCATTTCACTTGACTGTTATGTTTTCATGTTGTATTGTCTGATGGAGCACCATAACCCTCGCCTTCATTTCTCCTAGGCTCCTGAACAACATAGCAAATGTCTGATAGTATGGTTTCAAAACCATGCATATCTTGACGACATCGAACAATGTCTCCTTGTTTCACAAAGGGTCTCTGTTAGGGATGGACTTGTGTCTGGAGCGCAGATACAACATTGCTTTGAGCTTGCATATATTGATCATGAGGCAGTTTGGACGAGATTGCCTTAACAACCAACCCAGTATTACGCAGGAACGTGCTTTTGCCACTGTTAGTGGACAGGTAGTGACCCACTGCAGCAAGAGCTGGCATTGCGGTTATAGTTGCCTCGCCACCTTCAGAAGGTGGCGGTTCCACCATTTTTTCCATAGCTAGCTGAAAAGTTGAATTTTTACATTAGTAGTACCAGAACAGAAGACATTAAGGAGGCAGCAAAACCAAACAAAATAGCTTTGGTCTATATACAGAATTTATTCTAGTGAACCCATGTAAAATATTAGTTGTATTTTATTGCAAAGTACATAATAAAACCAGGTTCCAAACATATGACCATGTACCGTCGCTAATGTATTGTCTATTTCTTCACATTGTATTGAGGGTTAAGGATAAAGAGACGAAGTTTATAATACGGTAAGCATAGTATGACATCATTCATATCACAAAACAACTGAGAACAGACAAACAGACAATTGTAACATTGTGTGGGCAAGTCCAGCACGGAACTAGATTACGGGTCAAGATCAAAGGAACATCACTCCTCTCTTTTAAACCTTGTAAGGTGCAATGATACGCTAAGACAATTGTGTATAAAATTGAAAAGAGTAATAGACATTGGCTGCAAACATGCAGTTCAAGGCACAAGTCAGAGTAAGTAGTAGTTAAAAGGCATGAGGATAAAGGACTTACAACAGCGGCTTTGACTGGTGTAGTCATTCCCTTCCTCTTGCTGGTGTGACAGTCCTTGAAGATTTCCACAACATTTGGTTCAGATACTTTTTGGTCCTTGCGGGCTTTCCTCTGCATTTCTAACAAGTCAATATAGATCTGATAATATGGTGCAGCGAAAAGAGTGAAACAGCAGCTAATTACAAGAGCCTCGTAGTGTGCAATATAGCTATGAGATCCTATCATGTGTTCGAATTTCACTTTTGTACGGTTGGCCTTGTTCTTTGAACAGTTCACCTACAAGAAGATAGATTTGTGTGGAACATGCGTAAATAGGACTTCAACATGTGATCTGATCACATATATATAATGTACCTGATACTTCAGATTAGACCAGTGTTTAACAAGGCCCCTCCAGTCTTCATCCGATATATTTTCCACTAGAGATGTTTGGGAAAGTTCACTGCTAGCCTTGCCTTCAAAGTGAGTTTTCCTCAAGTTATACCGATACTATCGCAGAGCAGACTTGAAAACATGAGTGCAAGCTTGTCTGGTTGCATCATCTTGGCTATCCAACTTGAACCTCATCTGTTGAAAATTATGGAAGTCTCATTATCAGCAACCTAGAAAGTATGGGACAGAGCAAGACGATATTACTAGCTTCCATACATAACCATACTTATAGATAAATGGTCGAGGAAGGCGTTGAACTGGGTTTCGTCTTTGCATTCCTCTACAGAATCCATGTTGGGAGGATACATACATGACACCTAACGGCAACCGCTGCCTCTGATACTAACTTGGCTGACTCTGTAGCATCACGTGGCCTTTTTAAACCTGCCTCAAAACGGATCTCCATTCTTCCTCCTCTAGATTTAGTTAACCTATCGAGCATTATCCCTGATGTTTGTTTCCTCTTGCGCCTAGGTGCTAGTCCAACAACGAACATAGGAAGTGTTAGTGTACATAAAACTGTGAGACTACATATAAAGAAGCATGCAACTATAACTTGACTCCAGCAACTACCTTCTTGCTGTTGAAGCTCACAAGGTTCATATGATATTGCCAACTCTTCTTGTGTCAAGAGTGCTTGGGAAGTAGTGTCAGGTGGCAAGGGAGCTTGGGAACGTGCTGCTAGCTCAGTTGACGCACGAGTAACTCGTGCAGCTGGTAGTACTGTGGAAGGTGTTGCAAGAACTAGGGATGTCTCTACTTGTTTGGTGGCAGCTATTTGTTTCTGTTTGGCTTTTTTTGCAGCTCGTGTAGCATGGGATGCCCTGTTTGTAGAATTTTCTGCTGGACTTTGACCTTCTATTGCACCATCAGTGCCAGCAGAATCTGCAGGATTCATCCGCTTCTCATTCCCTGCCATTCTATGCTTCTTCCTCTTTCTCTGTGCCATGTTAAGTCAAGCCGACAAGAAAAACAAATAACAATTTAGTTCTTCAGAACAAATTGGTGCGTGATGCAGACGAACTAAACTTTGATGTTAGACAACCACATGATAGGAGGATGTAATATGTACGAAAAACAGGACGGAAGAGATAACCAGAACTATGATGTGTAAACTAAGCAAAAGACATTTCACCAAATTAGAAGCAATGCAATGGAAGGTAGACACCATATGAAAGATGCTACAAATATCGCTTTGCCAAGTTAACAGTGTCTCATTCTAAATGGCCTTTAAACAAATGTGAAGTAGTACAAGAAATAAATCATATGCAAGATGCAAACAACATCACACTACCATGTTAGAGGTCTCTCGTCATTAGTGCCATTGCATATTCACAGCAGTGCATATTCACAACTTATGATGTGTAAACTAAGGAGAAGGCATTTCAACAAATTAGAAGCAATGAAAGCTAGACACCATATGAAAGATGCAACGGATATCACTCTACCAATTTAAATTGTCTAGTCATAAGTGCCATTTCAACAAATTAGTAGTACAAGCTAGAAAAGAATGTGAGATGTAACCTATATCACACTCCGAAGTCAAACGTGTCTTATGATAAGTGATTGTTGCAGGTTACATAATAGTAGTAATTTGATGTAAGAATATGGTGTGATAGACAGATATTGTATGTTCTAGAAACAGGAACACGTGTCTTATTCAAGTATAATGTGTAAAGTAAGCAGATGGAATTCAACAAAATTAGAAGCAATACAAGCTAGACATCACACATAACATGCAACCACATATAACAGTGCCAAGTTAGAGGGAGCGCCGGTGATGGTGCACTAGGGGAGACATGCTCATCATAAACACAGCTTTGTTGAGTGTCTATGCATGTGTTGTCTTGGAAATCATCTTGGGGGTGAGGAGGAGTAGAAACTATAGAGGCCCTCCGTTCGGAAGGAGCACCTTTATCCTCTGCCTTGCTAACTTCCTTCCGCTTTATTGATTTTGAATTGTCAAGTAAAATCAACAAGAAAACGCAATAAAATTCTCTCTTCAGAACTCATTCATGCATGATACTGACAATCACTACTTTGATGTAAGGCAAACACATGATACCAGGATGGAATATGTACGAAAAACAGGACGGCATGGCATGTTCACAATTGTTTGTGTAAACTAAGCAGAAACCATTCCAAGAAATAAGAAGCAATGCAAGCTAGACACCACATGAAAGATGCAACCAATATGACTCTGCCAAGTTAAAAGCGTCCCATCATAAATGGAATTTCAACAAATTAGAAGCAGCGCATGCTATAAATCATATGAAAGATGCAACTAATATCGCACTGCATATACTAAAGGTGTCTCATTGTATTGATTGATGCGGGATACAAAAAAACAATAGTTTTATGTAAGGACGTGCTTAATAGATAGATGTACTGTGTACTAAATACAGGAAGGCATGTCACATTAACAGGTATAATGTATAAGCTAAGCAGACTAGCACATGTAGTTTAACCAGATTGGAAGAATTACAATCTAGACACCATATGCAACATGCAACCACATATCAAGCTGCCAAGTTAGAGCAAGCACCTGCGATGCTAGTGTAGGGAAAATGCGGTAATCAACTACAGAGCTACATTCACTATCCTCATCTAGCCTTGTTGTTTCTTGAGAATCATGTTGGGAGGCTGACGCTGCATTCTTTAAATGAGGATTAGTCCACTTGCCTGACTGGCTCATCATAAGTGACCGATGAGGGATACACAAGAACATTAGTTTGATGTAAGAACATGGTTAATATACAGATGTACTGGTATGTACCAAAAACAGAAAGGCATGTCATATTCAAAGGTATAATGTGTAAGCTAAGCAGATGCAATTTAACCAAATTGGAAGCAATACAAGATAGACATCCAGCTAGAGTGGTGAGCATGATCATCTAGGACCTGAGAGCCTGGTGGGAGGCGGGCAGCTTCGCCACCATCGCGGCTTTTTAGTTGGCTTCCAGGTGATGCCCGTCTTTGCTGGGCTTGTCACTGGCTCGGCCAGTGCCCTGACTAGCTATTTGTCTTCTGGTGCTCACGGGATGGTGGTTCATGTAAAAAATGTATTTCCTTATCTTAATAAAGACTGACTTCGGCCTTTCAAATACAAGCTAGACACCATATGGAACATACAACCACATATGACACCGCGAAGTTAAAGCAAGCACCTGGGATGGTGGTTCATTGCGAGTGAGGTCATCAACTCCAGAGCTATGTTTACCGTCTCCATCTGCTGACACTACACCCTTTATAGCGATGTAATGTGTCATGCCTACCCGCATAGCAAGCTGGAGCAACTTCTCTCTTTTCTTTTCTGCTTCCCTCAAGGCAGACTCTGAAATACCCTTGCATAAAAACACAATAGTGAGAGTATGGGTGAAGTGTGTGCAGAACTAGTGCACTATAAAAGTAGCAGATAGCAGGTGGCTGAAATATAAATGACAGGAGACATATGATAGCTCTACAACATTGCATGGAAAACAAAATTAGATTCTACTCCGTATGATTTTGTAATATATGAGCACAGGAAATGCAGGTACTCCTCGAGCACACCACCACATGTGGTCATATCTAAGATAACAGTCGACTGAAAATAAATAGGTCAGTCGATTTTTTTAATGAATTGTCCGATCTATAAGGAACGGGCAGATGGCCTTCGTCCACCTCCCACCGGTCAATGTTGACGATCTTTCTCGAACCGCCAGCGACCACCGTCCCAGACCCCTGCCTCCGCCGCCTCGCCCTCCCCTCGACCTCACACCACCGCCGTGCTTGGCAGCGCCCCCAGGCCATCCCTTTAATCCCAGCCGACCTCCAGTCTCCAGATCGGGTGCCAGTAGCTCTAGGCCGCACACGCCCCTAAGATAAACACCAAGGCGCTGCTTCCTCGGCATAATAGGCGTACTAGTGCCTGTTATGCTGGGGAATGCTTCCGTTAATTGGGAATCAACTGGACAGAAATTGAAATTCAGTGGGGCGACAGACCTCTAGCTAAGGTGAAATAGTATATGAGGAGAAACCTTGTGCATTGCGAGTTACTAGGAACATCTAGTATGAAGAAGAAGCGGTCAACTAGTGTCTTTTCTGGGATGAATATCATGCAAGCAGACACGTAAGATTTGCACGAATAAGGGAAGAGGAGTACCTGTATCGGTTGCCAGTGTGGTGTCGATATGTTGCTGCGATCTTCTTGTTTTTCCTGGGGGAACCGATGTTTTGGAGAGACGTGGTTCCTTGGACAAACCCATGGACAAATTGTTGACTGTGTTGTCATGGTTGTATATCAGCAGAGGGCAAGTAGATCCGAGGCGGCGAAGACGACGTAGCAGGAATAGCTCCGGTGTGGTGGACGGTCGCGAAGTTGGAGCGGCAGCGGTGAGGCGCAGGACGGCGTGGTTGAACTGGCTCAGGTACGGACTGCTCAGCCTCGGCTTCAACTACTAGCCATGGAGGGCGTTGCGGTTGAGGTTGCGGTGGACGCTGACGTCGGGGTATCGGCTCCGGCGTTATGGAGGAGGGCAGCGGTTAATGGGTGGGATGGGGTGGCGGACGGAGGACGCTAGGGTTTCGCGGCTGGTGGAGAGGTAGTTTTGGCGCCCACAGAGTACAAATGGGGAATCAGACGGGTGGGTGGGGGCGGGGGGCGGGGGACGGGGGGAGAACCATGTTTCGGTCTGGGACGCGCTTGTTTTTGGCTTTTTTGAACGGGAGATGGGACACGCTTGTTTGAAATTTGGGGAAAGTACAAACTTTGCCCCCCTCTTAAATTTCGGACCTACTGCGGGTTGGGGGTAGGACGGTAATCCCAGGTGTCCCTAATAGTGGGCGGGAGCGATTTCGGCCGTCCGCGCGTGCTTAGGCGGCCATTGTGTATGAATGTTTTTCGGAGGCGGTTGCGTGGCGTCTAGATGAAGCTACAAAACCTACCCCGGTTTAGATCTTTGGACGTCGGGCCGTTAGGTTTCACGGGTCGGAGTTATTAGAAAAGTAATTTCCTTGTACTACAAAACATTGGTCTCACGCGGTTTCGGGTGAGTAGAGGCTCTTTTGGCGCTTCGTTCAAAATTTTGAAACACAAGCATTCACGTTTAGAGTACTCTTGAACTATGAGGATTGACCTAAATAGACAACGTTATATTTGACCTTGTATGTTTGAAAACCTCATTAAATTATCCGCTTCTTTTTGAAATTTTGACAGTTGAAAATCCTATAACTACGATTATTTTGGAATGGAGGAGCTAAATTTGAAGCTATTTTGTACACGACTACATATGTTATTATGTACAAAATCAGAGCAAAGATTGGTGCCCCCATAATTTAGGTATGATTTACAAATGCCATGATATCAAATTCAAATAATTGAATGGACTTCATGTTGAATTTGATTTTTTTAAACCACCTTAAGTTGAATTCAAATGTATGCTAGTTCATAGGTAGCTATTTATAATGTTCATTGTGTAAATTTCGTATGTATAATGTGCTTTACACACACAACATGAACTATACTCACGTTTATATTCGATTGCTAAAGCGATGCATTGTCTGGAGTTCAAAATACTAACTATGTGGATCAATTGTGTCGAATAATAACATAGACATGCTCAAATTCGATAGAATCTAGATGTCTGATGGATCAATGACCGTTCCTTACATGAATTGCAAATATCATGATCCCATCCTAATATCTGGATACAATTTATATCTTTAATCAATGTGTACAACAGTCTTTTACGTGTAGTTTCACTCTTCATCGGCGGTCTCTCACACATGCTCACAGACTCTCTCCCGAGGTGTCTTTCTCGCACACATGCTCTAGATATAACCCTCCCTTCCTCTCGTAACCATTTACAACTATTTTCACTAACCTTTATCACAAGCACTCTTCCTCTCGCAAGCATACACACGCACAATCCCCATCGACCCTTTCTATATACATGGACCTGCCTACGTGTCTCATGTACGCACATTATCTTTAGGCATGTCTCTCATGCATTGTCTCACACCTCTCTTCCTAATCGATGAGTATGATTCTAGCAGAGCATTCTGTAGGATGCCCCTTAAAGTTAGGTTGGATGAATAGTAATATCAGAGATAAAGGGGATACCTTAGTCCGAGAACCTAGGGTCACAAATCCTAGTCGGCTTTGTCAGTGGACACGGAGTCCTTCACAATTCTGCTATCTTTGTCTTGTACGACTAGTCATCCATGGGTCTTCCTAAATGTGTCACGGGGCGACCAATGTGGCGCAGGACGGAAGCGAACGAAGGGCCTCACCTCGACCCACCGGACCTCACGCGGTGACACACCCTCTGCCCCCACGTCTCATTATCTGCTCACACCCACACATACCAACACAAACACCACACACACAAAACATTTCTCCTGGTGCCTCTATCCCCTCCCCCCTTGCATATACACACTCAAGGGAAGGGAATCTCTCGTCATGATGTGATATGTGTCTCTCTTAATGTAGACCACTCTCATTCTCATGCTATCTCTCCCACGCCCCCCCCC